>NC_056751.1:657573929-657748929 GCF_019279795.1 Protopterus annectens
CTCACACTACAGAGCATTGTCAGACCCCACTCTGATGGACCACCTTCACATCCAAAAAATAAACAGCACCAGAATTACCCATTCTAAAGAATTAAACCTTCCCTGTGATATCAATAGGACCTGCTGGAGAGATAGGTATGTATCCCAGACACTACCCCAACTCTGGAACAGGCTCCCTATCCATGTGAATCAGAGTTCCTCCATAACCCAATTCAAGTGCAACCTGGACAATTGGATGGGGAACAGGACATTCATCCCTGGTTTGGCACCTATGCCTCTAATAGACACAGGCAGCCTGTAAATGGTTCATCTCTCAGGGCAGAGCTTGTAAATGTTTCATCTCCCAATCCCCTGTTTACACTTATCAATGGTATCAAAACTTGTCAGAGATTTGGGATGCATGGCTAGGCTTAAAAAGACCCTTGTGGTTGTTACTCTGGTAAACACTTATGAAATTATGAACCTATGTACCTATTATAATTTTAAATATTTTTCCTGGAAATTAATGCATTCTACACTTTTTAGCTCCAGGAAAGTAGAAAAGATGAATAGAATGTATATTGCTATAACAATTGTGAGAGATGTAGCTATAATATTAAATGTTACTGGTGTCATACAGTTGGTGTTTTGACCCCAAATTACATCATCTGCGGAATGTAATAGACAACATATTTAACTATTTAAAAAATATTGTGAACATTTATTTTGCTTTTTTTTGTTTGTTTTTATTTATGTAACATTTGTTGACTGGGAAAATATGCCAAGGACAGAGCCTATTTTCAGTAGAGACCTGGGGAGAAACACTTCAGACACATGTCTTTCGAATGTGGAGTACCAAGAGGAAACCCATGTGAATGCATGGAGGACATGCAGACTCCATGCAGAAGGTGCCCCAGCCAAGACTCAAATCGGAGAACCTATTGCTGTGAGGTGACAATGTTTACTGCTACACCACTGAGCTATGCATTTCTGATTCTGTGAAACTTTATAGAATACTTCTGTGGGGATAGTGTGGCAATGGGCCTAAAATTATTAAAGGAATTCTTTGTTCTTTCTTTATGAATAGGTGTTATATAACATAGGTTCCATAAGACTGAAACATAAGATTAACATGTGGATCTATTTATAAGTATTGTAATAGGATGGACTATTGTATCAGCTGCAGTTTGTTGATATTCAGATGGAGAAATGTCAGGAATAAGTGAAATAGGTTTTTAGCTTTTATAGTAACCTTTTTTAATATAAAAAACAAAACAAAAAAAGCGGTGTAGAATTAAAAAAATCAAATAAACTTCGAACAGTAGCAAGCATGGAAGGAGTCCCAAACACAAGTTTTAACTAAAAAGTGATTTCATTCTTTTTCCAAACAAGTTTTAACTAAAAAGTGATTTCATTCTTTTTATTCAACAGAACTTAATCAGTTAAAACGAAGTACAGAAACCAAGTTTAAAAGAAGCACCAAATGAATCAGATGATCATCCCTAACCAGTAAAATTCTTTCCTCTTTTCCCTCTGCTCATCTTAAAGTTACAGTGTATATAAAACCATGTTGAAAAAATGTAACCAGGCACTAACCCCTTTGAAGTATTACTCTCTATCTGAAATGGTCTAGTGTTGCTGTCACAACTCTGAATATAATTGTTCTAGAATGAAAACATATTTCTGTAAAATGTGAAAATATGACTACTTTTGACAACTTTAAACAATAATGTTTAGCATTTAAAGTCTTTGTGCCATCAGAAAATATGTAATGTTTACTGACTTTAAATGCTAGATATGTATGCAGTCCTACAAGTGCAATTGTATATCTATACATGTAATAAATTTCAAGGAGGGTCATATCTCCTTCAGACAAAACAATAAATAAACTTGGTATACACTGATTTTTATATATAATTTGATAAACATGAAGCATTTTTCTTGTTTTCCTGTCCTACTGAAATAATACCTTTTGGCGCAAGTCAATCACCCCAAAGTTGTAAGTTAGAATAGCAAGAGAAAATTGTTGTATATCTTGGACTTTGTTCTGAGATGTCATGGCTATTTTCAATATTAATTTTAGTCTTCTAAAATATTCTTTACTGAGTTTTGTTTACATTTGTTCATGTTTTATTGTCAATCTTTCATCAGTTCCCAATAGTTTATATACTTCTTTCTGCTCAAGTTCCTTTATATCACATTCCTGTCCCAGACTGATATATTTTTGATGCTACAACTTTAGTGCTTTAAATGTTGCTTTTCCACATGTATTAAGACAAGCACATTCTTATATCATCTAAAAAAGTTTTGACCACCTCCATTGATGTTTTTAGCTCCTCATCTGATGAACTACACCATTTCAAATCATCCACAAAAAGAAGAAAAGTTGTTACACTTTGTTGCTGTCTGGGATCCAAATTGTAATCATGACCTAATCTGTTAATTGACAGCCCAGTGAGTTAATAACAAGACAAAATAGAAACAGTGACAAAGAGCTACCCTGAAATATCCCAATTTGAATTTTTATCCCTGGGATAATAATTTTATCATAGCTTAGCTGCCAAGTGGTTTGCCTTTGTTTCATGGACACTATAATTTTTCTGGTCAACCTAGGGTGTATATTATACATCTGTAAGCACTCCTTTGTATGCGGATACTATGAAATACTTTTTTGTAATTTATTTATACTATATTTATATTCTTCCCTTTTTTCACACTTGATATGGGAATAAGACAAAGGTATATAAGATTAATAGTGAAATATGCATATACTAATATGATGAAGAGAAAATAGTTGTTTGAAGAAATCAATACATTTGTGTTAGTAAATATAGGAGTAGTGATGGTAGGAAATTTTAATTGTAACTTCAGGAAAGACTTAAGAAAATAACACAGGATATTAAGCTGTTAAATTACTAAAACATGGGTAGTTAAAAACAGGAAAGAATAGAGAATGGGTGCTTAAAAGGGGATTTTTAGGACAAATTGATTATATAGTTTACTGTAAAATGTGAGAGAAATAACAGGTAGAGCACAGATTGCAGAGTTTTCATAACATAGAAAAGTATGGGATAAAACAGGGGAAGACAGCAAAACAATAAAGGAAAGAAAAGTGATAAAGAAATTAAGTTCGGAGTTTAAAATGGATGAAGAAATGATAAGACAGAAAGAAATATTAGGAAAGAGCATATGACAAAGGCCCAGTTTATAAAAATTATACATAGTGGTAGGTATTGTATATGCATGAGTACAAACAATTATATTTAAAAGTGGAGAAGGATAAAAAAAAATAAAATGAAATATAAACACATTTTACAGAAGTATGAGACAGGATAATAAAATGAAATGACAAAATAAGAGCAAGAGAAAAAACAGACCTATGAAAATGACAGAGGAAATGTAAAAATAAAGATACATAGACAAAATGTCTCCTTATTTAGGGAAAGAAATAAAAATGAGAGAAATAAGGATCAATGCTATTATAGATGGCAAAGAGATATAAAATACAAACGAAGATAGTACAGAGGTGGTAGAAAATTTTGTAGAGAAAAGTGTATGGAAAAATGGTAGGGCAGGAAGAATGAAAAGTGAAAAAAAAAATCTGAAAAAATTAGGAGTTTTTTAAAACAATAGAAGAAATAGAGAATGTAATAAAATAATGCAAGAATGACTCAACAGCATGATTAGATAGCACATGCTATGAGTATTATAAGGAAATGAAAAAAGATGAAAGAGAATTTTTTATTATTATTCATAAATATTAAATGAATTGATGAAGAAAGGCATAGTGGAAGCAGACGTGGTTGTGCGATAATATATATATATATATATATATATATATATATATATATATATATATATATAAATATATATATATATATATATATATATATATATATATATATATATATATGTATATATATATAGTTCCCCTTCAAAACATCTAAAACCCATAACATCTAATTTTATAACATTGAGACCAGAACATCTAAAACCCAAAACATCTAAAACCGATAACATTGAATTTCATAACATCTAACAGTACAAATCACATGAAAATAACATCCCCTCCACATATAACAACAAATAATGACACCAAACTACCAAACGCACTTTTTAATATGCTTCTGCAGGGGGGGCTTGATACAGTGCATTTAGGAAATTTACTTTTTCCCACTGTAGTGCAATCTTGGATTTGGTATATTTAATTTATGTGGGTGTGGGGGGTTTAGGGGGGGCTTGCCTTCCTACAGAAACATAGTAAAAAGTGTGTTTGGTAGTTTGGTGCCATTATACGTGGAGGGGATGTCATTTTCTTGCGATTTGTAGTTTTAGATGTTATGAAATCCAATGTTATGGGTTTTAGATGTTTTGGGTTTTAGATGTTCTGGTCTCACTGTTATGTAATTAGATGTTATGGGTTTTAGACCTACATATATATATATATATATATATATATATATATATATATTTATATATATATATATATATATATATATATATATATATATACATATATATATATATATATATATATATATATATATAAAGGATGAAAGAAATGATATACAAAATTGGAGACTTACAACTGACTGTAAAATATTTCTGAAAATACAAAAAAACGACGAAGAAAGCATTAAATGATGTATTAGAAGAGGTGATTTATGGTATAAATTGAAGAGAGGTGAAAGAAATGTTTATTATAGTGAAAAAGTAGTAGAGAAAGACAATAGCATATAATGTCAGTAAAACCTTTGATAAAGTGAACCATGAAACAATTTAGCATATTTTAGAAACATGTCATGGTTAAAAATATTAATGCTTTAAAGAAATGTTATAAAAAGTCATGGGTATAATTTATGATAATTGGATAGAAAATAAGTATTAAGAAATGGGTAAACAGATGCCAGTGAGTATGTGTTTATTTGTATTTGTAATGAAAGTAGTAGTGCAGTCATGCATGTATGAAATAGGGGAGGCAAGATGTGAGAAGGAAGGAAATGTTGTATTACCAATATGTGAGACAAAAGCATATGATTTAGTTCTAATAACAAAGAACAAGGGATGGATAAATGAGGTTCTAATAATGATCAAGAATCTTTTAAAACCTGATCTCCTGTCAAAATGAAGTCTACATAATTTGATAAGATAAAGAAAAAAATGAAATTTATTTCACAAGAAAGGGAATACAGGTTTTGTGAATGACATCTGCTGAGTGTAAAAGTGTAAAAAGTTAATGGTGAGAGATAATTAAACAAATGCAAAATGTTAGCTTGGTGGAAAAGTTTTTACTTGTCATTTCAGAAATTACATACATGCTGAATACTTATAAATTAGAACAAATAGCACACTTAAGGGGAATATATAAATTTCCCACTCAAACAGAATTGACTTATTAGAGATTTTTTAGCTTCATTTAGAGCTCAGCTTAAGACAGAACCTTCTGAAAAGATGAAGAAATTATAATAAAACACAAGAAGGTTGCAATTTAAAACAAATCCAGTGGTGCATTTAGCATCTATCTATTAATCTATATATCAGTCTCTCTCTCTCTCTCTCTCTCTATATATATATATATATATATATATATATATATATTTTTTTTTTTTTTTTTAATGTTTGATGGTACTATATCTTTCATTTGAAAGGACCTAGCTACACCACAGGATAGACTTGGAGGGATATTTAAATGTGTGCAATATGACTTGATCCATGAATGTGTAAGTAATGATGTACTGATTTGTATGAGTCGAGCAAGTGCTTGACCATATAATCAGTTATACCAAGTAGGAAATGTTATGTCACGATGGTATAAATTTATTATTGTGTGACGATCTATATATAACAAAAGCAACTAGATAGATGGTTGATCTATAGATGCATAATACAATTTATGCTGCTAAGGATGTGATATGCATATATTTTAAAGTAAAGTGTGCATACAATTTTATTATGTGATGAATTTTGAGTATTATAATGTGGATTTTATTTATGTATCAGCAACTAAATAGTTAATTGTTGCTGTTTTAATCTGTTTATGATATCAAGCAACTAGGGGGCATTTTGTGCTGAATTGATTTGCTATAACAAACATTTGAATTTAATTAGGGGGAGGTGTTATGTATAAATGGAAATGTTTGGCGGTCTATGCACTTTTACTTGTAAATGGTCTGATGAAGCCACATTTTGCGGTGAAACCGCTTACCTACTTGAAAATACATGTGATTTTATTTTACTGAATGGTGTTACAAGTCATGCTTCCGTTTACTGTTGCTGTTTTCTGATATATATATATATATATATATATATATATATATATATATATATATATATATATATATCTACTTTAGAAATTCGACACTTGACACTCAGAACAATGAGACCAGAACAATGACAGCTTACATAAACGAAACATCACATAACTGATGTTTCAGAACAACGACAACGTCCTGTGTACACATTGCAATCATTGTGAAAAAGTTTCAAAAATAAGATGCAAATGCGCCATTATGAAGTATAAATAAAGCAGCTAAACATACTACCGCTGTGCTATGCACCATTTCAGTTAGACTAGCTGTACACATGGAAGCTCCAGGAGTAGTTGGTAGTGCATATAGCACTATTAAGTCCCAGAAAGGAAAAGAGTAACTGATAGTAGATAATTACATCTACTACCTAGAAAGATGCAGGGAAAATAGAAAGTACTGGGGTTGTAGGTATAAAATCACCGAGGATTGTAGAGGCAGGGCGACAACCTTATTAATGCCTACTGGTGATATTCTACAGAAATAAGTACCTCACAATCATACTGCTGAGCCAGGAGAAGTGGAGAGATACAAGGTGTGCCTTGAAGTGAAAACATGAGCACAGTTTAGTCGGGATACCCCGTGTCTAACTCTTGAGGATGCTGTAGCTTCCACGTCCCTAGACACAGTTTGTTATGTTCCCTGTAGGAAAGCTCTGCTGCAACAGGTTGGGCGTGTTCGCCATAAACAGATTCCATATCATGGAGGTGAGGAACTGACCATAGACAACATTGATTTCACCAAATTCCCATTAAAGGATGGCTCATTTGTCAATAAGGAAATGTCTGACAGCAGTACAGATACTAAAGTGATAGTATTTAGTACAGTTAGCAATCTACGGGACTTGAGCTGTGCCACTATCTGGATGATGTATGATGGATGGTACATACTTTGGTAAAGGTGTAAACATTAGACAGCTGTACTCAATGCACGGTTTCGTGAAATATGGCAGCCACAGTAAGTCCATTCCTTTACTGTATGCATTCCTATCCAAGAAGTCTTTAAAATGCCACAATTAGTTGTGGCACTGTGTATTTCATCTCTTGTCAGGACAAAACCTAGAAGTGGCTGTGTGATTTGTTTTATGTGATTTTGAAATAGCGGCTGTTAAGAGTATATGAGCAAATATCCCCAATGCTAAATTTAAGGGCTGTCTCTTCCACTTCTCCCAGAATGTTTGGCGGAAAATACAAGGGTTAGGCTTGACCCGTCAGTATAATACATCACAGGCATTCCAACTGGCAGTTAAGAGCCTAGTAGCTCTCTCATTTTTGAAAAAGGATGAGGTAGAGTCAACATTTGATGCATTGAAAGAGGGTTTTCCACAGGAAGGGCTAGATGTCTTGAAATACTTTTCAGATTGGTACGTTCATGGCAGGGCATGGAAATTTAATACAAGGACTTCGTCTAAACTACATTTCCCACCATTGTTTCCTATTACATTCTGGAACATTAGTGAGCTAAATGAATTGTCCTTACCACGCAGTCAGAACACAGTTGAGGTGTGGCATAGGAGACTAAAGTGTCTCGTTGTGGAAAGAGGTACCGATTTGTATTTAATACTATTCAGTCTTACTCGCGAGGAAAACAGAGTAGATGACCTATGGGTCAGGTATTCCACTGGTTATGTCCCTTCCCCTAAAAAGAGGAAACTCATAGAACGGCATAACAAGTTTCAGACTGTGTTAACTAACAGAGATGATTATACGGCTGTGGAATTTGTGAAAGCCGTGGATGGACTTCTTAAAGTGTAGAGTCATTCCTTATGTTAAGCGATTACAAAACATGTTCACATGGGAATCCCTACAATCCCTGTTTAACACTATGTGTACACTTTACACTGCCTTTTCTCCTGTCTATTGTCATTGTTCTGAAACATCGGTTATGTGATGTTTCGTTTATGTAAGCTGTCGTTGTTCTGGTCTCGTCATTCTGAGTGTCGATCTTCTGAAGTGTCGGATTTCTAAAGTAGATCCATATATATATATATATATATATATATATATATATAAATCTATTTCAAATGAATGAAAACCCACTTACCCATTGATTTTAAACAACGACCATATTGCCAAAACTTTTTTCAGGGTAAGTATCCAGGCAACAGACATTTCAAGATGAAACACATTGCACTATCTGCAGCCCATCCAGGTGGGGGGTGGGTTACACCACCCACACCCCCTAACTAAATATACCAACTCCGAGATTGTACTGCAGTGGGGAATGGGGCAAATTTACCCATGTTGTTCAATGGGCAACTTACCCTTAGAAATGTTTCTGCAATTGTCATTTGTTAAAATCAGTGATTTCATCTTAGGGTAAGTAGATTTTGTTAATTTGAAGCAGACCCATATGCCATAAAAGGCAATAAATGACAGAAGAAAAAGGTTTTACATTTTTATGTAGAATTTTATTAGAAAAAGTTACCAGTAAAAGGGATATAGAATATAAGGCTATGGAGGAAAGAAAATGTGTTTAATGTAGTGAAGAAGAAGAAGATGCAAGAAAATATTTTGTATTACAAGAAGAATAAAGAATTTTGGGAAAAGTATAAAAATGAATATCAATGGAAAGGGCTTAAATGTATAACTTATATAGGATATTATATTGGTAATATGACAATGAGATATTGATAAATGGGATAAAGTACTGTTTCTGACAATAAGGGGGGGGGATGTGATAATTTGTTATATACATGAAAATGGAACAGGATGATGTATTAGCTGAAATAAGAAAATGGTAGTGAAAGAAATGGTGGGGATAGAGAATAAATAAAAAGAAAAGAATGCAAGAAATAGGACTGATTTATTAAGTGCTTTTGTGTTGATAACTTGTATATGGTTTACCTTTAAAGTCTCAAAAAAAACACATTTTTAACTGTTCACTTACCAGAACCAAAATGTAGAAAACAACACCTTGCAAACACTCACATGTGTGAACCAGTCACTTTAAAAAGTCAAAACTCAGGAATATCGACTTTGACTGGAACTACCTGCACTTTTGGATTTGTCCTGCAAAGTTTTGTGGGGGGTGGCAACCCCCCCTGCACCCCCCGTGCCCCCTGCCACTTATATATTGAAACTCCAAGATCGCACTGCAGTGAGGGAAAGGGTACATTTCCCAAGCCCCACTATAGTGTGATCTCCACTCAAAATGCCAAATTCATAACAGTGAATGCACATTAGCATTTGCTGTTGCGAATTTGGCATTTTTTTCACCAGAACATATTTTTGAAAAGTTACTTTTGCACGTGTGTGCTAAACATGAAACCAATGACATTTTAAAGCTAAACCATATATATATATATATATATATATATATATATATATATATATATATATATATATATCTGCGTAGTATAAAATTAATGCAAGTATAAAACATTCCCATCACTCCCATCTCTTTTCAAGCACTATGTGGTACCAGTGGGCTGTCAGTAAAGCTTGCAGAATACCAGCATGGAGAAGGAAAGGAGAAATCAGGCTGAGAATGTTGCAATGCAGAATGCTGAATTATTGGAAACATTTTGAAAAAGAAGAAACTGTTCTTCCAAAGTTGGAGCAAGGAGGTCTGGAAACTCTTATGTTGATGGAGATGATGGATTCAGATGAACTGAATCCTGAAGAGGAAGTAAGTAATAAATCACATGCTGGAAGAGGTAACAGACAAGGTGCTGCCAAATTAATCAGGAAGTAGTTTGGGATATTCGTTGCCAGTTACGTATTTGGTTTTAAATGCATGCCCTTGCAATTGGGAGTTGTTTTGAGCAATAACATTTTTTCTTATGCAGAAATGGTAAAGACAAGAAAGATGCTGTGTTTGAAGATGAAAGAAGATTAGGATTGACATATGGACAACAAAACCGGAAGAGAAGACAAATGGTAAGAATTAAAATAAAGAACAGTGACACTGTTATGTACGGCATTATTTTATCAATGAGCATTAAAGCGCAGGACAGAAGAGCATGTATACACATAGAAACAGAAGACCTTGAGTGGTTACTTTTGAAACTTTTAAATTATTTCCAAATTCTATGAATGAACTATAAAAAAAGAGTTCATTTATACCATGGCAGGAGTATATTTTTTATAACCTAATGTTATTTAATGAAGAAAACACATGTATGATTCAGAGCACTGGACATAGAAGAACTTGAGTTAATTAATTCTTTCTGTTAATCTTTTTATTCCTTCCCCTTTTTAATTATTTTTTACCAAAGTCAGAAGAGATGTTCACAACAAAGTGCAGAGGAAAGCAAGTTATCTTCTTGCAATTTGCTCAGTTATTTTCTTTGGTTTCACAGGATTAATGTGCATCTGTGTGAAATAAGTATGAACATTTGTGGGCGGGCTATTATTTCTGTGAACCAAAAGTGCAATCAAATAGCTCCTCACTTTTCCCAAATTTGCAGAATTATCCTAATTTTGCTTCATGTTTTTGGCTTGTTCCTCTTAAAATGTATGGTATTCATGCAAATCACTGAGGATTGCAATCAGTAAATACAGATAATCATTTCAGTTTTGCATTTCCTAATCTTCAGAAAATGCATGGTAAAGCTAAAATGTTAATTCTAGCGGATTTCTATCTATATAATATCAAACTTTAACATCTATCCCTTATTATGGGACTTTGTACCTCTTTTTCCCAGATCCTTATTCTAAGTGATTGAGAGGTACTACAGTCAGATGAGATGTACAAGTTAAAGTAATTCACCTTCTTGTCAGTTGATCAATTTAAACATTCTGGCTCTGTAGCATTAGTATACATTATGTGAATTATGTTGGATTACTTTTTCAACAATGTACTGCGGTGGTGGTGGTGCTGCGGTATCATTGTCGCCTCACAGTTAGAAGTTGCCCGTTTGATTCTCAGTTAGGGCGTCTTCTGTGTGGCGACATGCATGAATGGGTGTTCCTTCATTGAAGGTTGTGCATTAGGCCCGGCAAGCCAGTATGTAAAAATCTACTGCCAATCATTAGCAGACTGGAGTTCCGCTGTGGCGACCCCTAACCAGGAAAAGCCGAAACACACAAACTTTTTCAACAATGTGTTTGTTTAAAACAAACCTAAAATACACTATAGCCATAATTCTATTGCCACAATCAGAAATCTGAGGTGTACACACTCAGCAATGGTAGTATGATTGCTGATTGTGGGGAATAAAAGTGAGTGAGAATAGCTTACCTGATGGTCAAGATCATTAAATAGCTTTTAGTCTGAACTTTGGGACTAATTTACATTTGTGCAAAGTATGTTGGAATACTTTACTGTGGCTTGGATATTTGAGGTATACATAGTCAAGTTGCTGTAATTGATGGTTATGGACATTTAGTGGAAAATAATGCCAACAATTAGATAGGTCTTAAATCAGGTAGATTAATCCCGAAGAATATGTACATTTATGTGTTGTGCAAAAAACTAAAGAGTAGAGTAGTAGGCCCTATTGCCTGAAAACTGCCCAAGGTCCAAGGTACACTTAATCTACCACAGACTTTGTACTGTATATAAAATCTTACATATTAATCTTTAATAAAATAATTAATAATATTTGCCAGACTGGTATATGCCTTCTCCCTGTTTCATTGTTACCCCTTCTTAATTCTAGATGTTTTGAAGGATCTCTACAATGTCATTATGACTCATTCTTACCATCTCAAATACACCATGTAAACTTGAATCTTATGATGACCTTCCCTATCCTGAAGTAGCATGACTAACAGCTTTGGGGAAGTAATAGCCTTTTCTAGTAAATTAACTTATTCCTGGACCACCTTCATTCTCATGCCTGTCTGATTATACCCCCTAGCAATATATGTCCTCTCCAACCTCACACATCTTGGCACAGATCTGATCTAGATATGTTACCTTCCCTTGCTGAACCATCCATTTTTCTGTGACATACCTGTTTTGTTTAGTTGTGATTTGAACACTTCTCCAAGTTTCAGTTTTTACTTGAACCCTTCCCTAAGTTTCAGTGGTTTACTTGGAATTACCTGCACAGAGAAACAAGTAATATGTAAGAGTGTGTAATGAATAAAACTGCTTGGTATGTTTTTGAATCAAACTGCTTATTACTACATGTTAGCCTAACTGAAATGGCCTACAATAAATATCATTGGCCCATTATACAGTGCATAACACAACACTGCTGTGCACTGTACCCTACTGCCCAGTATGTGTCACTACATGCTATGCACTAGTTGACTTTATGGCACACATTGCTCAGTTCCTCCCACTGAGTATCCTGTGTGCTATGACTCTGTAGGATACTGCTATGAAAATGCATGGGTAGTATTGGAACCCTCAGAATTCAGTGCACTATTCAGTTCTGGGGTCTACTGTGACCCTGCTCTGTGTGTCTTACATACAGTATTGGTATATGCCAAGAGCAATTTCAGTACTATGCAAAACCATGGACCATATTAATGCTCTGCTTTGGTCCATATGCAAGGTAAACACCGTATGTTTTATGCATATTCTCCAGTGCTTTCCTTAACAGCCCAGCATCAAAAGATTATTGAAGACTTCTTATCCTTTTTGAAAGAAACTAAAATCAAAGAACACAGAATTCATCCTAAGACTTTTATCAACAATCCCTGGAAAAAAGTCATATCTCTTATTGACACATTACAGATGGATTCTACTTCTCCTCAATGAAATTACTAGAACTCATCTTTACATTGTTTATTCATTTATTGAGAAGATGAAACGTTTCAAGTTCCTATTTTTTTTCTTTTTCAGGCTATTTGTACATAATGTATATTAAATTTGTTTAATTTTGTGTTTATTAATTATTAAGTCTCAACTATGTTAGTTAATTATCTTGTTATTTAAAAAATAAATAAAAAAAATTTGAGTAAAAAAAAATATCATCTCTACTGTTTCTAAAAAAAACAGTTGTTTCTGATGCATACTTTTTGGTTAGTGTATGTAATTAAGACATTTCTGTTTTCTGATTGGTTTCATTCAGACAGATTCAGATATAAACACCTAAGTGCTTAACAACAATAAAACAGATTTACTTACTGCAGCAGATAAAGAATATTAGTATATATCTTGTAATCAGCACTAATTAGAAATATATAAAGCAACATGCATTACGTTAAAAAATTCGTAACAAGTTACAACATCAGTACACATTTATGAAAACAGATCTGATTGTTGTTTTTTCTTGGAAGGTGAGCACCTGCAAGTGTCAAGAAGTGTGCCTCATCCTCCTCTACTGATTGATACTATCTCTGAGTAAAATTATTTGTTTTGCTGCAGAATGGTGTTTTCCATCTATTGCTATATTATATTTGAACACGTGTGGAGACAGATCACCAAAACCAAGGAAGGGAGACAAGAACAGTTTCCAAAACTTATATAATGATTTCTTAATTACACTGTAAGCGTAGCTATATCTCAAATTTCAGTTTACGTTTTTTTCTTATTTTTAAACGTATGTATATTGACGTTTAAGATAAAAATATGGCACACATTGCTGACAATACTCAATATTTATGAACTCTTGTATCATTTTTGCAGCTGGGGCATCTTTCATATTTCATGTAAGCTTATTTTACAAACATACACACGTGCACGCACACAAACACACACACACACACACACACACACACACACACACACACACACTTAGAAGGAGGAAAAATAAACTACTGTTGAAAAACTGCAGCTGACAAACATTGTTTTATTTAGCAGGTATCATGTAATAAATCTTAAAACAGTGGATACGGTGAGCTTTATTGTTCCAAAATCCATATTTGACAAGGAAATTTGATCTCTCTATCATCCTGAACTAAACTCTATGCTTTTAGATCCTGGCTGCTATGATCGATTTCTGACAAATAAATACTATTTATACAAATATATTTGCATATTGTTGATGAAACCATGCAATCAAAATCACGATGTAATTACCCAAGCCATCCAAAATTAAGATGAACTTTACTTAAAATATCACTTTTCTTACAAATACTCTACATGCTGTCACTGAAGAAAATAATGAATCCTTTTATTTGTAATCTGTGGCAGACTATTATGTCTCCAATTCTCTACACAAAGAGCTGTACAACTAAATCATACTTATAGTAACAGCAAGCAAACTGCACAAAACATCACTTTCAAACATTCATGCATCTGTCACATAGTGATTTCCTGAATAGACTGTAGCTGCTGAGGAAAGTAACCATTTACTTTAATTTACACTGTGGGGTGCCTAGTCTAACATAGGATAACTAGTTGACAAATGCCTAACTTGAATATGTTGTCAAAGTAGACCATTGAAACAGAAATGGGGAGATCCAGCTATGATACTTCAATAAATGCTGAGGTTCAAAGCCATGAACAAAATTAGCAAGCATTCTGGAAATATAGACTTCAAATATTGGGTATAAATGTTATGTAAAACTCATGACATTTTATTTCTCTTTCTCTCTCTCTCTCTACATATATATATATATATATATATATATATATATATATATATGTGTGTGTGTGTGTGTGTGTGTTGTGTGTAGAAAATGCAAAACCATACACACACAAATACAACTGATGCACACAAAACAATAACACCATTGTGTGACTAACATCCAAATGTAACAGATAGCAGAGACAAATATTGACTTGAAGCCAGACCTGTTCCCTGTCAAGTACACTTCCAGAGATTACACTGCAAGATGAACAGTGTAAAATAATTAAAAGAATGAATGATTCTGCAGCAATATTTATGTATCATTACGAATGTTTCAAGCACTCTTCCCCATATCCCAAACACTAAGAGAATGGGCGATACAAAATTTTGTTTAGTTATATTACAGTGCACTTTTCTGTGATCATTCAGGAGTTAAGTGGGACACTAAACTAAAATAAACAAAAAATGGCAGTACAGTAGCAATACTGTCTCATTTGGGTGTCGAGTTCTTTATCCAAATGGAGTGGCTTCTGTATAGAGCCTGCATACATACCCTCTGTTTCTTGTTTATAGGTTACTTATTTTCTCTTTCTTTCCAGAGATATGCCAATAGCTGAATCTGTTTTTTGTTAACAACTGAATGTTTGATATAAACTGCCAGAGTGTCTCTGTTGGTTTGTTAATTCTGTGTTGACCTTATCCCCAACTGATTTACTGCCTTCCAACCATTGATTGCTGGGCATTGAATGAAAATGAATATCTTTACTTAATAATTACTGTCAGTAAAGCACAGGCTGCAGCTATAAATAGTTTTTAGATGCAGCAGCATGCAAGTGAAAAGTTAGATGCAGACACAAGTATACCAGAAGACAGAGATGGAATCCATCAAAGTTGCAAAATTTTGCAGCTTGCACCAAATCGGGTTGCTTCCCCTAAACCAGAGGCATTTCCATTTTAGTTTTGCCTAGACAACCTTGAACTTTTTTTTTTTTTTTACCTGAGCTGTAAAACTACTACTTGCAACCACAGCACACTTTCCATTAAACAAATCATACTTTTTTCTATTCCTTTCACTTGCACTCTAATTGCCTGCCCTCAGATTTTGAAAGATGCCGGATAAAACACTTCAGTCAATGAGTGACTGATATTTTGTTACTTTGGTCCGGAGCAGAAATAATGTTCAGTTTAATTACTGCATTCGGTGAAATACAGACACACAAAATTATATAAGAAAAGGAAGCAGAGAAAAGTACAGACTACAATGATGCACAATTATGCCAACATTCTGATTATGATTAAGGTATGCTAGGAATTAAGTCAGCCAGCTGTTGGCACCAAACAACAAATCCATTTTATGCTGCCCAAGCTCTCACTCAGTGCATGTGAGAACTAATCCATCACTATGTCACATGGCATAAGTGACCACCTGTTCAGTCTTTCTCTCATGCTCTATAAATTATAAGCAGCATCGCTCATCATCCAGAGACAGATGTCCAGCCTTGGACATCAGTACACTCTGTACACTGTACGGGATGGCCTCATTAATATAAGTTTCTACTTTACATACAAACATAAAGTTAAAAGGTTCATGACAAAAACATCAGCATCTTTGCCAAAATGTGTTCTGATTTATATAATGTAAATTTAGCAAGCAATCCCTGTTGTGGCGGATATAGTTTAAACACTTCTTTGTTTGGCAGTTTAGCTATGAGGACTAAGGCTATAAGCTAGTCATAAACTTCTTATTGTAGAACTGTTTTGCTTCCTTCAATTTACCTTAACTTAGTCACACAGTGCTACTGGGTTGGCTATCAAAAGGGACCCTTGTGACACCTTCACTTACCCAAATAATACTTAATAAATAAATACACCTTATTCAGCAAGCCAGGTGAAACTTACTAGAGATCATTTGATAATGAGAGAATGGAATGTTGGTGATTTGTTTCCAATGTGTTGCACAGATATAATTAAGGAATACCACAGAAAGGAAACAACATTTTCAATGTTGAATGCTGATTTTGACTGATAATCAACTGCAGCAATATCATATGATGAAAGACAGTAAACAAGTGGTATTATACTGTTGGACAGTTTGCAGCATGTGTTCACAGTAAATGGTGATACAGTGTGAAGTAATCTGCTCTAGGGAATAGAGGTGTGCTTTAGTGCCATTTACCACTTCTTGGCCATCTACAATTGCAAAAACACAATGTCTTATTACCTGAAAACCTATGTGACCGGTAATTGCTATACTGTTCAGTTAAGTGTAGGCATAGAAAACCAGTGCAAGGACACATCTGCACCCCTAACCCCTCCCCCCCCCACACACACACACACACTCATGTACATGCATGCATGCACACACACTTAGCACACATGTGCACACACAAACACATAGAGTGACACACAGACATATTTGTGTATAAACTCATAATATCCTAATCACACACAGCATGACTTACTTCCATCAATCGTCTGTGCAGGTAAAGTGGCTGTAATTCACTTGTACAGATTTGAACTGTTTAAAGGCAAATGTGTAAGAAGCAGGCATATCTTTGGATCCCTGTTCTGATCGACACTTGTACATTGGACATTATGAATCCTATACTGTGCTAATTTTCTTACAGGGCAGCATGCCTTTTGGCCATTTATATGACAATCAGAACCTCACTACCAAAATGGCAGAGGTACACAGTGGTGGCTGTAGGTACTGTGAATGATGGGATGGATCGATCTTAAGAAGTTTGCAAGGCACCTTGCACCTGTCTTGCATATGTCATAACCAATTATTGATATGGCTTAGATTTGTAAAGGTTACAGTGACCATCCATATAACCTGCTACTGCAATTTTATTTGTCTTGAGTCATTTGGCAAAAAAAGGCAAGATAACTGTATAAATTTACACTAGAGAAAAAAGAAATGAAAACACTAAGAAGTATACAAGAAAATAAGAAAACATATGTAAATGATTAAGTTTAAATGAAAATGATCAATATCAAATAATGAACATAAAACAGGAAATATAAATGGAAAAAAATATAATAAGACAAAAACATTACTATCTCATAACAGCATAAATAAATAAATAAATAAATATATGTTTTTTCATTATATTACAATCAGTTATAACCTCAACTGCCTCTATTTATAATGTAAGAAGAGCAGAGTTTATCCATAGGCCAGTTTATACTTGGGTGAGTCGGATCGGGGGGGGGGGGGGAGCACTGTAGTATTATTTAAGCCTCTTCCTTCTACCTAGAAGGAAACTTTGATAGTCAGCTTGAATGAGAAGGTACGGAAGTTTAACCTGGTCATGGAGCCATCCAATCCACCAGTGACAACTAGGTAAGATATTTGGAAGTTTGACTATTTGAATTAGAAAGGGATTGGCGTTGCAGTCAGGTCTTAGACTATAAGGAAGTGGCTGTAGGTTAAAGCCAAGAGAGATTTTTTTTTGTAGTGCTGCTGTTTATCCTTGTTGGTGCCCATCGGTAACAGAAGTAGTTCTTGGATCAGGGTCCAGTTTTGTACAGAATACCCAGACTACAGCTTCTATTTCAACCATTAACTCCCAAACCTTTAAATCTTAATAACACCTCCTTCTCTTTCCAGCCCATCCTCACAGCTACCACTAAGAAACTAGTCAAGAAACTCAAACCCACTACATTTGCAATTAAGTTATCAAATGAATACTTAAAATTAGCAGCTGAAGCCATATGCTATCCTGTCTCATTTTTATTCAGTAGGTCTATAGCAGAACAATATGTTCCAGCAATAAGGAAAATCACTCACATAATCCCCCTATCCAAAGGTGGCAATTGTACAGAACTCACAAATTATAGACTCATCACCATTCTCTCCCCTTTATCAAAACTCCTTGAAAGATGTATCCACTCATAACTGCTCCAGTACCTCACCATCAACAACCTACTATCAAACTCTCAACATGGTTTCAGGCCCTCTCACAGTATCACAACAGCACTTCTCAGCTTGACCAATATAGTCAACCAACTCAGAAAAGATGACAAAATGTCCTCTGCAGTCTTCCTAGACATGTCCAAGGTCTTTGATATGATCTCTAATCCTGAATTAATATCTGTTCTTTCCAAACTGAACCTTAACCCCTCTGTGATCCTATGGTTCCAAACTATCTAGATAGCGCCAACAATCAGTAAAATGGCAACATGTCCCTATACTACCAAACAAACCCTATGATCAAGAAATAAATGACTACTACATTAGGAGTCCCACAAGTTTCAGTTCTTGGGACACTACTCTTTAGCAGTTTTACAAACGATCTGAATACGTTACCCCACTAGCCTCAATAATCCAATATGCAGATGACTCAACACTTATACGTGCTGCATCTACCCTACAACACCTCCAAGACATAACCCATAAGTCCTTCTCAGGAACCAAACTATGGTTATCAAACCATCAGATCATACTTAACCCCCCAAAAAACTAAACTTATGATATTCTAACCCACAAGATCCACTCTCCTGCCCAACCTACTTCTTCATCACTGCTGGCAACAATACAAAAATCACTCCTGAATCACAAACAAAGCTACTCGGTGTCATAATTAAAAACAGCCTAAGATTTGACTTACACATATCACAAATAATTAAGAAAGTTCATAAAAAATAGGTACTTTATATAAAAGCAAAAAGTATCTAACTAATACTTCTAGAGTAGCCATTGCTAGAACCTATGTACTATCAACACACTGTACACCTTCCCAGTTCTCATCAACCTTAAAAGACAGACTTAAAGAAACTAGAAACATGCTATAATAAAATAGCTAAATTTGCCAGTGTCTGTACACATTACACACATCACACCTTAAAGAAACTGTCCTGGTTAGAACTGTCAAAACTTCTATCTTACAATCAACTAACCATGACACACTCTCTTATACCAGCACAAAAATAAAACTGCCCTACTAAACATTATTCAACCCTATACTACCAAACAAACCCTATGATCAAGAAATAAATGACTACTACAGGTGACCAAATCCACCAACACTGCAGGTGACTCCCTCTTCTCCCACCAAGTAACAAAAAACTGGAATTTGCTTCCTCCTACCATTAGAACCATTATCAATACCAACCAATATAAAAGTGATCTCAAAAGTGTCCTTAATGACTATTGGCTTTGTTCCTGTTCTCGTCCAGGCTAAGTGGCTATAGGCTGGCCTGCTCATGTTGATCGTCCTCTCCTGACTATGTACAAATCTAAGTTCTTTACATGCTCATGTAAACTTTAGCTGCTTGATATTTAATCACCTTACATACTCTTTTTCAGTTGTTATGATAGCTTTATGCAACTGTTTACATTGTATATTCATACTCTCTCTGTTCCTATATTGTAAAAGAATTTATACCTGATCATATTGTACAAATGTCAACTGTAACAATAAAGTATGTGTTTTATGTATTGTTATATGTGGAGCTTTTCTCACCGGGCCTCTGCTGCAAACAGGCTCTTCATCCCAGTCAGACTTTACCAGTAAACAAATAAATATTTGTCATCCTCAAAAAATATAAATAAATACATTTTGTAGCTTCTGGTTAATCAATAGTGATTGTCGTTGCTATATGTTGTCCCTTATTTTCTGAGACATTCCTGATCTGTCTCAAATTTTAGATCTGTCCATCTTAATCCCTACTAAAAGTGATGACATTTGATGAATAGAACATGAATTATACTTAATAAATAATGACAATAACTAGCAGTGCAGACTTCCTTTACTACAGGAAAAGTATATTAACTCACATCCTCTTTATCCAGTGAATGTCACAAGTTAATAGTGGTAATACTTTAAAGTGTCCCTGATTGTACTTGATTATTTCTGGATTTTTCCCTGATTCTGTTAAGATGTGTCCTGATTTATTAAGAGCTATTAATGTGTTCCAGGCTGCATATGCTTTGAAATGTGAGTTAATGCATAGCTTGTACTCTAGCAACCTTCTGCATAGCTTGTACTCTCAACCTAAGTGTAAGATCAAGTCCAGCTACTTTGTTTGTGTGGGTCACATTTTGTGCTATGAAGCAGACTGGCACTGTTGAGGTTCTGCAATGGGTTTAATTGTCTGTATGTTTCGCTGCTGGTTAGATCTACAGCTCTGACAAATCAAGGAATGTGAGGAACAAACTAATTCATGCATTTTAACTTAAGTTTTTCATTTTAAGAAAGGCATCCCATTGTTACCCAAGAACTTTCTAAGTTATAAAGTTTACTAAATATATCATCAAAGGGTGGTTCTTATCTGCAGCATTTCTCTATGAAGGAGATTTTCTGTCACAAGTTTCAACATCCTGGAACTCCCTCAACAGCAGGGAATCCAGAGCACCTTTTCTATCATGCAGTAGTCATTTTGCCTTGGTGCCTGTCTCAACTAATCAGATTTTCCTGAATGTCCACATTTGCTTCCGATCCTATCTGTTCCTTATAAAACATACAATTTTCTGGCAAATCAGTTTGAAGTCACTGAATAATGTCTTACATTTCAGTTTGACAACATATATTTCAGAAATGCATGCCAAAACATTCTGGCAGCTTTCTAATTTTCTAAGAGCAATATTTAAAAGTTGACTCTGAATATAGGCATTTGCCACCCCCCCCCCGAAAGTTTAGTGCTCTCCAGAATGTTGTAGAATTGAAGAGGGAGGTATGCTTGGTGCGTGTCTTTGTATACAAAACAAACATTAAAAAAAAAGGAATAAGTATGTATGTTAATTTCATGACAAATATGAAGCAGTCCTTGTAGGGTGACACCTCTGTATTTAGATGGCAATTAATTGGAGGTGTTTTTTTTTTCTAATTTTGTGAGTCTAGTCTAACACAAACAGAAGTAGCTGGCTGACCAAGTGGCTTGAACATGGGGGGAGGGGGGGCAGAACTCTCCGGGTTATCAGTCTTGAAGTGTGGTAGGAAGGGTAGACTGGTCAGTTTTTACTTTATACAAAAATGTAAATGATTTAAAACTACAGCAAACCTATAAAAGGTTTTCTCCTCTTCATTTCTTCTACTAGTATGTTTGTGTTTAGTTCTGATCTCTTAGTAGTTGACATTGTATTGTAGTATGTTAATTGTAATAGGTGCCCTGATTTTTTAATGTAATTGTTTCATGGAAATTATTCTGGGGTATTGCAGTTTTTTATATGGTCACATTTCAATCCCTTTTTCTTAAAGGTATTCCTATGTCCTGTTGAAGGACAGATGGCAATGACTAACTCTTGAGGCTGAAGGCCTTTTTTTAGACTTGGAGGTAGCACGTGATGGTCAACGTTATGTGAAATTGATGATATAATGTAGAACCACAGATACATGCACACACCCAAACTAATGTAGCACTAACAGTCCACTGCTGTACACATCAATCAACCCAATGTAATCTGTACAAATACACCAACTTCTTCTACTACTTTGTACAATGACACTATGACAACACATTTATCTCTGATGGAAAATGTATAAAAAATTCTGTCATTTGTAAACTGCTTGAAATAGTTTTGTCATCCCCATTATCATCATTAACATCAGCACCCTGGTTCCCATTTTTCTATATGGGGTCAGGTGTTGCATAAATTGTTGCCACCTCTAATGATTCAGTGCTACTCTCCTACCTTCTTTGAGTGTCATTCCTGACTGTCACAGGTCTACTCTCATGCATATCCATCCATCTTTTTGCTGCAAGTCCTTGTTTCCAATGGTTTTCTTCCTGTCCCTCCCAAAGCTTCTTCACCAGATTATCTTCTTTCCTGCACATATGCTCAAACTGTTGTTCTCTTTGACTTTCTGTACAATTGCAGCTAACCTTGGTTTCTGTTCTGATGTCATCATTATATTCGCTTGTCACACAGCTGGCATCCTACTACCCATCTCAGGCTTTTCATCTCTATCACTTCTATCTCAACTGCCCCTGTCTTCACTGCCCAGGTTTCTGTATCTTACAATAGTACTGGTCATCTTTGATGACCAGTTCAGTTCTTGGCTGGGGTACATTCTGTGTGGAGTTTGTATGTCCCACTGTGATCACATGAGATTCCTCCTAGTGCTCTGGTTTCTTCATACATTTCAAAGACATACAGTAGATCGATTGGGCCAAAGGTATGAATGTGAGAGTGTGTGCAAGTGTGTGATATGGAAGAACAGCCTCAACATGACTAGACACCTGGCAGTGTGAGCCTTGTCTATAGATGATTGTCAGTGTTGAAATGACAGAACAATCCCATATGTAGAAATGGGAAAAATGGTTGTCGATGGATGGAGTGATGTACACACACACACACACACACACACACACACACACACACACACACACACACACACACACACATATATATATATATATATATATATATATATATATATATATATATATATATGTATACACATATATATTTACATATACACACACATATATATATATATATATATATATATATATATACATACACATATATATATATATATATATATATATATATATATATATATATATACACATATATTTATATATATATATATATATATATATATATATATATATATATATATATATATATATATATACCTTTTTTGCGGAGTGTGTGGTATGGAAGAACAGCCTTAACATGGCTAGACACCTGGCAGTGTGAACCTTGTCTATAGATGATTGTTAGTGTTGAAGTGACACCACAATCCCATATGTAAAAATAGGAAAAATGGTTGTCGATGGATATATATATATATATACGTGCATTGCTTTTTGTATATAGTGTTTTTGTTCAAAATCTCTTTAGTCAACCAGCATAGAATAGAATAGAATGCAGATCAGATATATAAATCATTTAAGTTTTATGCTTTACTAAAAAAGGTGAGAAAATAAATAAAAAGCTATGGAAAGAGAGTTGATGAACAGACTACATTGTCCTGGGCTCTCTGACTGGCCATCGTGGAAGGATGATGGACAGATAACCATACAAATAAGGGCACTGGATCCTATAGAATAGGAAAGAGCCAGGTGTTGCTGCATGGAAAGGAGGCAAATCAGGACAGAAAAAAAGAAGTGCAAATCAAGAGAGAATATAACCAACGGAAAAGGGCTAGGTAGGCCTCTTTCTCACAGAATCATGAAAAGGGTATAGACTTAAAATGGGCCTTCATGCACAGCTGAGTGGTTTGCATAAGAGATGAGGAGAAAATCTTTTTTGGATGATGGAAGGGTTTGCCTAGTATGGACACATACAGTATGATGATATTGTAATCACATATATACCCTATAATGCAGGCAACTTTATATAAATTTTACAATTCCTTCTTTCTCTTAAGCCTCATTCTTCCTCCAAAACATTTTTATGCATGCACCATTCCCACAATTTCCATATTTCCTATGTAATATATTCCTATCCTTTTCTCAAGATTCCATCTCCTATTCTTTTATCTCTGTTACAATATTCACTACTTCAGCTACAGTTGGCTTAGAATTTTTTTCCATTTACTAGTAATTGTTTTTTTTTTTTGGCAGCCAACAGAATTTAACTTAACAAGGTCTTAATATGTCTAGGCAGTTCAGATCCGGTAGCTCAGTTCAAAAATATAATTTCCTTAGTTACTGTCATTTGCTCATTCCTGACAGAGTACGCTGTGTGGAATTTTTTAAGGTCTGCCAACTCATTACACTCTCAAAACATATGTTTTCAGTTATCTCTTTCTTCACTGTCACAACTCCAACATTTTTTGGAGTCTGCTTGGAGTATAAAAGTATCTATGCAAACACTTCCAGGCATACCTCTTAACTGTACAGATTTTCTCAGGATGTCCAGATTTTTGCCTTATATTTTTGATCGGTTTCTCAATAAAGCTGTGGTTTTCTGGCAAATCATTGGCAATTAATTAAGGATTTAAATCAGAAAATAAGGACATGCATTTGAGATTCAGACTTCATACCCCACAGAAAATTCATGCTAATGCAAAATCTGTTATTCTGTCAACTTTTTAAGTTCATAAGAGCAATATTTAAAAATTGTCCCTCTACTTGGGCCTTTGTCCCCCCATTATTTAATGCTTTATTTAGAATTCCAGTTCTAAAAGTTTGAGATGTATGTGTTCCAGGCAAAAATCTTCTAGACTTTGTTGCATATGTCCAACCATTGTTTCTTTGTGAATTGTGTATCAAATCCCTCTTCCCCTAGGTTCATATGTGTTTACTACGCTAACAACCACAAGGGCCTTTTTAAGCCAAGTCATGCTTTCCAAATCTCTGACAAGTTCTGGTAACCTTGATAAGTGCAAGCTGGGGGTTGGAAGGTGAAACATTTTCAAGCAGGAGCTTGGGAGGTGAACCATTTACAATTCTCCTGTGTCCATTAAAGACATAGGTGGAAAGCCAGGTATGAATTCCCTGTTCCCCATCCAATTGTCCAAATTAAAGTTGAATTGGGTTAGGGATGAACTCTGCTTCACCTCTCCCTATTGATTCCTGTAGCTACTGAGCAATATTTTATATGCTCTATTAATTATCCCATTTTTAAGAGCAACTGTATTTTTGGATTCATTTAAAAACTCAACCAATGCAGATTTTTCATTTAGGATCCCCATATTCCTTTATCTTTTTCTGTACTCTGATATCAATCCCTGACAAGGAAGGCAATCAGTAGCCTGCAACTCAAATATCTTCTTGGCCTCTTCTCATTCTGTTACCTTTCCTTCTGTAATTATTTTTCCCAGTACCTTGCTTCCTTTGCCAGCTTCCTCCAGCAAATTCCAGGCCCCTCTTGTCTGTTCTCTGCACCCTTAATTGCAATCATCACTATTGGCAGAATCTCAATTAGCCATTCCAATGTCGGCTTAGTTCTTAGTGTGTTTTCTGCACTTTATGAATATAATATTCTAAATGACTGTTGTTACTCTGAATACAATATCCCATTCCTTCCTTATTTCTTGAACTACACCCCCCCGTTCTATCATCATCATCATCCCTTTCTGCTTTGAATTGTAACTTTTTCCTTGTGTTACATATAAGAGACTTAACTGTGAAACTCTAAAATATCTCTTCAAATCAGGTAATCCTAAACCTCCTTGTTCTGCTGAGAGGATCAAGTTATCCCACAAAAAGAATGAGAGATGTACAGATTTGCTGGGTAGCCCTTCAGTTACGATAGCGCCTTTCCTTTCCTCAACTAGACAGTTAATCCCTCCACATCCAAGAAGAATGTCTGCATTAGCCTGTCAACCTTTCATGATGATCAGAAAGTCAACAATGTAATGTCTAAATACATTGAGGTTGATATTAATTTTAACCGCTGTATTATCTACATCAGATATTTTACTATCATCTTTAATACATCCCTTCTTCTGATACTCAGATAGTGTAACAATGGAAAAACATGACTATCACATCTCTTTGCTGAATCTCACATAGCTATAAGCATACTGTGATTAAATATGGACAGTAAATTCAGTAAAATATTCAAAGTTACACAGGCAATGTGGAGTGGGTCCCTTTTTGTGTAATCCTGTTACTAAAGAAAAAAGTGAAATGATGAAACACAACTTAAAGCAAGAATAAATTAATGCAGACTAGTAATTTTAAGTTATCCTATACACGCTAAATTGTTTTATGATAATTGTGTTTCATTAACTGTAACATTAAGTCTAGGGAGAAACAGCAACTGAACAGCTGATGCTAATTAAACTGCCAACGTCAAGTGAAACTCTGATTTAATCTTGGTGTGTCAGGTATATGCTGTATTTGAAACAATGACAGCAGATGTGTTGTTTTCGATAATTGAGGTGCATAATGAGTTTTATTCATTAACTCTAACTAATTGTGATCAGAGAGAATGCCTTCTCAGTAATGCTCTGCAATGAATAACAAAGCATCTGCAAGGAGACTACACCTGAAAAGACAGACGAGAATTTGTCTTGCAAAACATCGCATTTATCATGTGCGTTTCCTCTGTTTAGGAAATCTGAAATAATAAAAAAAATGTGGGTTACCAAAACATGCAACGCTGTACCAACTTGACAATAAAGAAGTGAATGCACAGTGGCTTTACAGCTTGACAAAAGGTATCATATGGTGTTGTTATGTGAAAAGCTATTGTTTGGGTTAATAATTCATGCATGTAGACCTTAAGTAAAGATCAGTTCATCAGGTCTTTGAAGGTGTATTGCAGATTGTATTATCTGATGTTTTCTGATTCGTGTACCAAAATATAATACTAGCCTTCTGAGCAAAGCACTTTGTGACAGTTTTGTACAATAGTGCATGTTGAAGCCAATCAGATATGCTTACTTACTACTAAATATTTTCCATTCAGACAAGCGCTTTTTTCCTATTTGTCATGTAAAGGTGTTGATTTTTGTAAGGTTATACTGTCACAGCTTAGAAGAAACTTGTTTTTGACTGGTAAACTGTTGCATAGAAAGAAAGACATATTTGGAAAATGACCATTTTCTGGATGTGGAGGCCTTCAGGGAAGAGGGTTTAATTCTAGACATGCCACTTTCCCAATGCCACTAGTGAGACATAATGCCCTCTGAGACCTATCTTACGAATCTTAACCAGTAGTGTTGCTATAGTGTGGTGAGAGGGACAACTGCCCTGGGCGCAAAGTGCTGTTGGGGACAGAATCAGTCAATCTGGATCTCTGTTTTATGCAATACCAGTTTTTAAAAGCCAGCATTGTGTTTGTAGTCAAACCTGAGTGCCACACATTATAGAAAGCAGTTTAAAAGTTATAAAAAAAATCTCTCTGTTAAACTAAAACCTGTGCAGTGTAGTGCTCCATGTAGGCAATATATAAACTGTAGTAACTGTTTGCTGCATCTGTAGCAAACAGTTTGCTACATTTAAATGAGGAAATTGTTAGTTTTTTTTTAAATAAAATGTGCAGAAGGAGGCCCAGGGGCTGGTCACTTAAATGTGACCTGAATCTCTGAGGCAGGAGGAGGGGCGTGTCATGCATATGGCTACCTGATAGGTGTGTCAGTAGAAGGAGCTGCCTTTTTTTTTTTGTGGGGGGGGGGGGCATGGATCTGACTGTGATAAGCCAATCACTACAATGTAGTTATTGACTAATTACAGTGAAGTGTGTTTAGCTTTTCCCTTGAAGAGCTGATGGCGTAGGGTGCACAGGGCACTGGTTGAGCCAGCTTTGCATCTCAACTTATCTTTAAAATTGGGGAGAAATGTTTTAACTTTATTTTGAACTATAATTCATTCTGAAGGTATTGGTGTGTTTGTAGCCTTGCAATCAGAATTGCTACTGATATATGAAAAGATTTTAGCTACCATTTGTACTGAAGCATCAGTACTTTATTTTATTTATTTATTTATTTATTTATTTATTTAAATTTGTTGACCGGGAGTGTCCGACTGGACGTAGGTCCATTTTCAGCGGAAGCCCGGGGAGAAAAGCTCCACAGTTAAAATAAACAGACAGTATATACATTAGATTACATAGTGAATAACAATTTACATAGCAATTACTTACAACATATTTACAGATGAAGTACTATAAAATCAACTAAATTACTGTCCTGAATACTTTGTTATTTTGGTGAAAGTGGGGAAGTGAATAAGGACTTTGATGTTCCCGTCTGATATTTCAGGGTGTTGACTTTCAGCAGAATATACTGCCACATTTGAGATTACATTTGTTGTAAAATGCTTCCATTATTTCTACTGAATGGTAACTGGGATGTTTGGATCTCTTTTTTCCTAGGTGTCCAGTGAAAAATGGTATTCACCCAGATGGATTTTCCTAGTTACTAAAAGCACATAAATAAATAAATTATGGACTGGACAGTAAGCATATCATAGTCACAAGGATCATAATGGTCATAGGATGCGAGAGAAAGAAACATTTTTACCTGCAACACTGACACCAATTATTTTTTCAGTTTTCTTTTGTGCACTGTCTTCCTCCAGCCAGAAAAAGAAGTGCATGAATTTCCTTTTTATCTTTATATGTCCCTTAGTATAGGCTTCGTAAAATGTGTCTGTATCATCTACACATTAATTTAGTTTAACTATTATTGCATTTTGTAGACCAGCTTGGTCCTACTGCACTGAGCTCATCTGTAAACAATACCTGGGAGAAAAACTCCTAATAAAGAGATACTGACAGAAATCTGCAGTTACATCTCATTACAGTTTAGGTAAGCAATACATTTACAAAAATACATTTATATTTCCTCAATAGAGCTATTGACCATGAGTTACATATCTCAGATGACAAGTTATTATTTAATTATTTATTTATTTTTTATTAGAATTGTGAGAACACCTGCAATGCATTTGCTGTTGTGATTACAAAGATAACATATATAAATGTCTGATTAAATCAGAATAAAACAAATACAATATGTTTTATCTGCAATCCAGTCATTTTAACTGAAAATAAGCTTATGTTACATCAGCTAATAGGAAAACCTGTTAAAATACAAACACACGCACACACACACACACACACACACACACACACACACACACACACACACAGAGACACACACACACATGCACACACACACACACACACACACACACACACACACACACAGAGACAGTGTGTGTGTGTGTGTGTGTGTGTGTGTGTGTGTGTGTGTGTGTGTGTGTGTGTGTGTGTGTGTGTGTGTGCATAGAGACAACTAAGGAGACTGAACAAAATGAGAGGCATTTTGTTTTTATATACTTTTTTTTCAACCTGATAATCTCCCTTTGAGTCATTTGCTCTTTTATCCTGACTTGTGCATTACCTACATTCACCTATGGGGTAATACATTTTTTTTTACTCTTAAGTTCATAAGTTTAATTGTAGAGTTCAGGTCTAACAATCACGTAGAAACACTCATTCCCTTATTTAGGTCATTTTAATGAATCTAAAGGCTTGGATAACCCAACATGTTCAGTAACTATGCTCCAAAGTTTTGTTAATCTTATGGTTATAAATGATTGCCTCGGTCTTGGGTTCTAACAATCTGCATGTCTAATTTGTGAAATGACTCAGTGTAGATAGGCAAACTGCCAAGTTTACATTTGCCTCCAAGGTTATGTCTTAAAGCACACTTAGTTTGACATAGTTTTATATTTAACATTGCTTGGATTGTCTCATCATAGGAAAACTTTTATGTTTCTTGTATAACAACACTTTAAGGAAAATTAATAATGGTGCATATATATGTCCTTGTATGGCATGCCCTTTAGCTGTAATATTTTCTTGGTAAACCTCCTTTGCTCTGATCCCAGATATAGCACTGTCTGTTGTTGTAAATACAAAAGATATCATTGTATTTCTAAACCTTATCTATCTCTTGTATAATGCTGTGAAATATACTGCCCATTGTAGATACATTTTTAATCATTGAAACAGTAGTTTTAAGGATCAAAATCTCAAAGTATCAACATGTTTTTCAAAAGGATAATTCTCTGACAGTAATTTACCTAGGTCCTTAGAAATTATGACTTCTTTTAACATTACTAATAAAAGTGGAACAGGTTTCATAATAGTTTGTTTCCCAAAATGCATAACATAAGATTTATCCAAATGGAATTTAAGACCAATAGACAGTGCCCACAAAGCTATTTTCTTGACATAATTGTCAATAATTGAAATGTCAGGTTTAATTGAGGTTAAAAACAACTTTATAATCCTTAGTGTATTTGGACATACAACAGCTCTTATTGTGTGTAATAAATGCAAACACAATAATAATCAGTGTAGGAACCCAAGCAGATCCTTGTGAAACACTCATCAGTACTGAAAGATAACCTGAATCAATTCCATTTATTATTAGAGAGTGAGAATCCCAATTATACAAGACTTGATCCATCTGTTTATATATGGATTTATTATTAAACTCATAGCTTTAACAGTTACTGAATGTGGTAGCAAATCAAAGGCCTTAGTCAGATCCAGGATTATAATAACAGGTATCAGAACAAGGTCTAGAGCCAAGGATATCTAATCATAAAAATCAACAAAGTTAGTTAAGGTACATTTAACTTTAAAGAACCCATGTTGGTAAAAATCTAGTAAATCCAATGTATTGCCGTTTCATTCAGGATATCAACGAGACAATGCTTGAAGATTTTGCCCAAGGATGAGGTCAGGTCTGTAATCACAGAGTTTGCCTCTGTTTCCTTTATTGTATATTGGGATCACATGAGACAGTTTCCAGGATCTAGGAACCAAGCCAGCATGTAGAAGATTAATGAAAAATCCTTTCAGTACAGGTCCAAACTTGCTTGGATATTATGCGGACATATGGAAACTGATTTTTTTTTTATTAATTACTATATCAAGCAAGTGTAAAGAAATTAATGAGAAATAATCTTAAGGGGTCATGACACACCCCAGGTTTGAAATATTTATTTTGTGGTCATTACAACAAACATTTTTGAAATCTTGATTTAATTCCCCCATTATTAACTCTATATTAAGTTGGCGGCCGTGGTGGTGCAGCGGTTAGTGTTGCCATCTCACAGCAAGAGGTTCTCTAGTTTGATTCTCGGCTGAGGTGCTTTCTGTGTGGAGTCTGCATGTCCTCCCTGTGGTTGCATGGGTTTCCCCTGGCTGCTCTGGTTTCCTTCCACATCCCAAAGACATGCTGTAGGTGGATTGGACACTCTAAATTGGTCCTAGGTGTGAGTGAGTGCATGCATGTGTGTCTTCTGTAGAAGGTTGGGCGCCAGGCTGGCAACTTGACACCGTAAAACTCCACTGCCAATCATGAGTGGACAGGTGATCTGCTGTGGTGTCGCCGGGAAAAGCTGAAAGAAGAAGAATTAACTCTATACTAAGTATGTTATTATCTCTCAATATGCATACTAGATTGTTGTGTAGTGTTGTTTTTATTCATATATTTGTAGTAGATTTTAGTATTGGGTGTATCTTCTCCAAGCTTTGCTTTCACTATCAAATTTCCTCTCCTGAATTCTAATCTTAGTTCCTTACTGACTTTATTAAATTTCCTTTAGAGTGGACCACTGGGATATTTTTTACAGGTACTAGAAGTATGTTTTATGTTCTTGTACAACTTGATGAACTCTGAGTTCCACAAAAAGGCAATGCTAGATCTAATTTCTTATTTTTTAGCAATGTATTTGACACTGCAATACAAAATATTTTCAAATGTGTTATAGTTAAAAGGGTTTCATTAAGTGATGACTCAGTGCACTGTTCAGTTAAATCAATTTGCTAATATCATGACAACTTTTTTTTACTGTAATCAGATCTGTGAGTACTTGATTTTGATGGAGTCTGTTTCAATATTTCAAACTCCAAGGTAATATGAAGGGTGCAAGAGTCATGAACAAACATTTGTTGATATTTCTTTTCAATGCATCTACGGACAATATCCCTGTCACTTTTGCGAGTGATATACAGTGTGTAGTATGCAGGTCCTTACTTCACACACATGGGGTCCTTATGTACTTGCTGTTCTCAGAAATGAGAAAAGGTAAGTCTACCTACAGAGAAATAGAAACTTGGTGCAGGAAAATGCTATAAATATCTAACAGTTACTTTTGCATTTTGCTGTTGCTTGTACTTAATGGCACTTAATTTTTTTCTGGATTTAGGAATTATACTATCAAGTCTCTGTCTTCCATGGGTACCCTTTGGGCATGTCTGTTCTTTCTGCAGCATCATGGTATAGGCATGTGACCTCCTTAATTGTACAGTGCTGTTCCCTTGCTTTTCCCAGGGTTTACTCCATTTACAGGGATTTCTTTACAGGTTCCAAGGTAAAAAGCTTATATCAGTTTTCAGTCCTACAATAAATCAGCCCAGTTGCTATCAAGCCATGAGCTGACACTTGAGTAGTATTCACTCAAGGATATCATGACACCTTAAGAGTACTTCTCATTTTCACTAATGCAACTATTAGAACAACATCCTTCTGCATTATGGACCCTCTCATGTAGTGGCGTAATACAAAATTATTAAAAAAAAAAAAACAATTACCTGTAAACCTAAATGTAGAACTATCTGACCATATGGTAACCTGTTACTTAGTTAAAGACTATTAAAAGAACTGCTTAGCCAGTCAACTTACTTGTTGTTTTTTCATGTGATATTGTCCCAAAACCTTTTTGAAAATCTATGCAGTCATGACATAAAACTTGTTATAGTAGCTACTAGCAGAATATGAACTTCTAGGAGTGTAAAGCTGTAGAACAAATGAACTAGCTACAACCTGCTATTAAAAGAAATTATATTTTAATAAATCTAATAAATATGAGCAGCATAAACACACACACACACACACACATGCATATATATATATATATATATATATATATATATATACATATATATATATATATATATATATATATTCAATTTTTTTATTAGAATACTTTGATAAATCTAATAAATAAAAATATAAAGTTCTGATAGACATGTTGGTGTTAGACATGTGTTTTATATATATATATATATATATATATATATATATATATATATATATATATGGGTCCACTTCATAATTTCAAAATATGGAAATCCCGAATTTCAGTATTTCAGAATCACAAAGCCAAATACTCAAAGCTCCAAAACTGGCAGGAGCACGAAATTCAAAATCCCGAAGCACGTAGATTTTGAATTTCTGCTTCCGCTGGTGCGGTGTGTGAATGTTTGGGTTAAATTTAGGTAAGTTTGTGAGTGTAAGTATGTTGGCTAGGGGCTTTAGTGTGTGTAAGTGTATGTTATGACTGTGATGTTTGTGCATGAGGGACTGTAAGATACATGTGTGTGAGTTTCGTTTGTGTTTCTGTTTGGGCGATCTCAGAGTTAGAAAATATAAGTAGGGGGATGTGGGGGCACAGCCACCCACATGGGTGGTGCAGTGGGGCTTGGCCTCCTGCTTATATGTAGTTTAGATGCATTTGTTTGATTGTGGGGGGAGTTTTGTGTTTGTTTACATGTGTACTGTATGAGTAGTGTAGTTTCAGGATTTTGAATTTCGCGGTTGTGTGTTTTCAGATTTGTGAGTTGTGCTTGGGTTTTCAGCTTTGTGATTTCAAAATACTGAAATTTGGGATTTCAGTATTTTTTGAAATTACAAAGTGGACCCATATATATATATATATATATATATATATATATATATATGTGTGTGTGTGTGTGTGTGTGTGTGTGTGTGTGTGTGTGTATGTATGGTTTACTATCAAAATGTGGAAAATAAAAACAATTTTCCACCTTCTTATCAAACCAGTTTGACGGAATTGGTAATAATGAATTACCAAAATTTTGGAAATGGTAAAACGGAATCGACATTTGAACACCGGAATTCCATGTCGAAAGTCTGTGTTACCGCTAACGTTCACCGCACACCTCCTATATATAATATATTCCAACTCCAAGATTGCACTACAGTGAGAAAAGGGTACATTTCTGGATCCACACTGTAGTGTGATCTGTTATCAGAACTTCGATGCACACTACCATTCAATAATATGGATATGAACATTTTCTAGATCGGTATTTTATATATATATATATATATATATATATATATATATATATATATATATATAGTTTTATATATATATATATATATATATATATATATATATATATAGTTTTATATCTATATATATATATATATATATATATATATATATATATATATATATTTTTTCTTCTTTTATATGTGTGTGTGTGTGTGTGTGTGTGTGTATAGAGATAGAGGAAAAGGTAGAGGCAGATTGCTCTCTTTTCTTATTAAAATCTAAGTGGGATATTTATATTACAAATAAATTCAGTTCCCTATCTTATCTAATCAAAAATTACCTATCAGGTCTGCATAGCATTTTTTTTTCATGTTGTCCTGTCTGTTTCTACCTACTGGGTTTAAATGAATATAACAATATTATGAATATCATGCAAAAATGTATTATTTTTTCCTTTGGGCAATTTTGCAAATGTTCTGTTGCCACCCTCACTCTTGCTAATCAAGTTGTCTTGAAGATGTGCAGATAGGGAATTCACCTGGGACTGAATTCACTTCTAATGCTCTTATTTCACAGTTTAGATTTTGAATCTGGTGCATTTTGTGTTGAGTGTGCAGGTCCTCATTGTGTTTGTGTTCCTTAATACTCACTGCCATGGTTTCTCCCCACATTCCCCTGACATACAGTTTAATCAGTCTGGAAGTTCCTGAAATGTACACATTCCATATGTGAGTAAGTGTGTTCTCATATCCTGTTATGGGACAAAATTCTGTCTAGTAGTTTTCTACTTTACTCTCCCTGTTTTCTGGACAGGTTCTAGCTTTTCTATGGCCCTGTGTTGGACAAAGTGTAAATCATAAAATGAATGAATGTTGGGCTATGATAACATGATGCCTGGTAAATAAATGGCATGTACTTCACTTGGTCACATCATTTTAATTACTTTCCATTTCAACATTTGATTTCCACTGATTTGAACATACACCATCTACCTCACTTGCTGCTGGCATTTTATTTGTCACCCAGCTGTGATCTTTGTACATCTAGTTGTTGATTAAAGTTTAGGCAAAAATGTATACATTGAGAATCCATTGGCTTAATTAATTACCGCTGTTGCAGCTTTCCCTAAATGTGTTACTTTTAGAACCCACTTCATTTTTTCAGTTTCTTGACTTCTTAGAAGATGCCTGGCCATATATTAAAATTAATGCATTCAGCTGACAGGTAGCTAAATAATTGCATCACAGCAAATTAATAATTATTTGATAAACAGTCTTCATTGAATACTTTGAAAATATCTGGATCATTGTATTCCTGCTAGGAGTATGGGACATAATTCTACATATATATTATGTCATGAACATATTCAGTCAAACCATTAAATGGTCATGCACAGTGATATAAATACATAGCTGCAACCTCTCAGTGTTGTTACAGTTAATATATATTTTAATTGCTTGTTTTGTTGTGCATATTCTGTGTGCCATGTGTACTTTTATTTTGCCTTTGTCAATGTTGTCTTTATTTGCTGGAATTCCTTTTTGTGAAAACTTTTTTTTTTTTAATTTTTGTTAAGTTTATGTTTTCTCTCCGTTATTCATACTATGAATTGAGAAACCATGTAGGAAAACATTTATTTAGTGTGATATATATTCCTAACTTAAAGTTTGCTGTTTTCATTAAGTTGTTCCGAAGTGCTCAATCATTTTTTTTTTTTTACCACATCTAAAAAGGATTTCCAACAGATGTGCACCTTTCCAGTGGCTGTCAGTTGCATTTATGTAGTTTGATTTTTGTGTTATCTTCACGAGACTTTACACAGTTGGTGGTTACTGAACCGTGACTGATTTTCCCTTTCTACATCCATCATCCTTTTCACATTTCAGCGTGCCAGTTCTAGTACTGCACTGCTGTGTTCCATTGTTCTGCTGTCAGTGTTTGTCCCCTGCAGACCACCCGGAATATTTTTGTTTCACACTGTGGTTTTAAATTAGGCATTCTAATTTACATCTGCCACACCAAAATGACATATTGGCAGTGTCCTCTCCTTTTACTGCCATTTCATGGATCATTTCTACTACTAATTCTCCATGTTATTCAGGTTGTGTCAGACATCTGGTACCAGCAAATTGCAAAGTGATCATCTCTCTCGTTCTCTCTGGTTTGGAGTGTGATGTGCAGAATTTAAACCTGATATCTTGCATGTTTGTAACACTGATTTCCTCCTTAAATTATTTTCATTCTTCACATTTTCCCAGCAATGTTTTTTTGTAACATTGTATACACGCAAACAAGTCGTTTTGCATCACTATATGCATGCATAGCATTCCCAGTTGTATATTAGTCTTTGTTCTGTGAAAGTACCACTAACAAACTAACAAGACACAGGCCAGCTGAAGTCATGGCGCATTCACTTCCACTTCCATTCTACCGCCTGCATATTTCCATTCTTAGTGATTTATGCCGCGTGGTCACTTCTGTCTTCATTTTTATTCTCTTGATTTTACCTTGGTTAACTTTCAATAAGCAAAGTCTTGATTTTTTATGAGATGCATTATTAAGTAAGTTACTTATTGATATACTTAATACAATATTAGTATCCTTAACTAACAGAACATAAAAATTAGTCTTCAGAGTTGCTTCATTTAAAGTTTCTGCCTTAGCATGTCAAGGTTGAAGCTACATTTTTGGTATATTTGATTTTTACATATCTGCATTTGTTTACTGTAATTAATTAATTTCCCCCTGCCTTCCTAAGACATGCTCAACAACTGTTCCTCTGAACTTAGCTGTGTTGTTAACCCACTTAGGGTTAAAAAGGGTCAGTGAAAATTAAACTCATCCAGTTAAACAAATAAGAAAATAAAAATATATACATTATAGTCAGGTAGTTAATAGTGGATTAAGTGAACTATACTGTGAAGAAAAAAGATTTTAGAAAATTAGATTGGTTCTTTAACCAAAATACACAAAACTCTGTAATCCATTCATTTTCTAATGATCCAGATTTAATCTTGTTTGTGTGTGTGTGTGTGTGTGTGTGTGTGTGTGTGTGTGTGTGTGTGTGAGTGAGTGAGTGTGTGTGTGTGTGTGTGTGTGTGTGTGTGTGCGTGCGTGCGTGCGTGCGTGCGTGCGTGTGTGTGTGTGTGTGTGTGTGTGTATACATGTGTGTATGTGCGTGTGTGTATGTGTGTGTATATGTGTGTTTGTGTGTGTGAGTGTGTACGTGTGTGTGTGTGTGTGTGTGTGTGTGTGTGTGTGTGTGTGTGTGTGTGTATGTACGTGTGTGTGTGTGCATGTGTGTGTGTGTGTGTGGATGTGTGTGTGCAGTGTGTGTGTGGCTGTGTGTGGTGAGTGATGTGTGTGGGTGTGTGTGGTGTGTGATGTGTGTGGGTGTGTGATGTGTGTGGGTGTGTGATGCTGTGTGTGGGTGTGTTGTGTGTGTTGTGTGTGTGTGTGTGTGTGTGTGTGTGTGTGTGTGTGTGCATGTGTGCGTGTGTGTGTGTGTGTGTGAATTTGCATATATAAACATATTTAGACATCTATCACAATTAAATCAGCATATGCTTTGGAGATGAAAAGAAACATAGGGTAGCTGAAAAAATATGCAGATTCAAGAAGAATATATAAACACTATAAAAAAGAAGTCAGGATTGAACCCCTAACAGAATTGGAAGGCATCAATCTTAACACTGACCCCTCGTGCTGGCATTTAACCCTATCCTGTATAAAATAACATTTTCAATTCAAATAGTTGTTGTAGATACACAGGTCTATATGGTAATTATTCCGCTGAATGGCTTTTTTGCGGTCCAATTAATATCCATAGATAACCTGCATAAGCATCTCCTTTTTAGGCATCTCTCAGTTATGCCTTGCAGAACTGAATTATTCTGGTGCTGAAAGGCTGGAGGACCGAACAGTCTGGAATGGGAAACAGCATACTTTACCGATCAGCCGGGCAAATACTTCTTTATGTTTGTGTGGCTGTGCTTCATGGGAATCCAACAGCAGTGAAGTCCAAACCAATAAATTCTGTACCACAACAACATCTACAATAGCAAGAACACAATCTGATTCAGGATGTATAAAGAAATATTAATTAAAAAGAGACAAAAAGGGAAAAGGTGCACAAGCTTTCACACTGGAAACAACGCTTTGTCCGATGCTATACAATAGTTAAAGGGCAGCAGAGTGTTTACAATGTGACTAGAGGACAGAAACCAGCCAAAACAAGATAACACAAACTTTAGTAGGTGAATTTGTATTTACTGTTATGAGAAGTGATGGGAAGTTGTAGAAGTAGTGATTTTATGTCACGTACTGGTTACAGGGAACATTAATGGATCACACTACTTCAGACTGACAAGTATCTTGCACTATCCAGTTAGCGTCAAATCACTTTTACAGCTAAAACAAATGAATGTAAAATGATTACCTTAATGCTTTAATTAATATTAAACACACGGTATGCTCTCATGTCATAAAGTGCTTTGCTTGTCATGAAAGCATATGCATTTCACTGTTTTATTTTTTGAAATAAATTTTTCTCAGTGTTTCCTGAAACAAATTGCACTCTTCCTATTCTGTTTCAAGGGACAACTGCAAACAGTCATATGTTTATATATATATATATATATATATATATATATATATATATATATATATATATTTTTTTTTTTTGTACCTAACAAAGCTAGAAAGTGTGAAAAACGAGCAGGTAAGGGAAGAACTGGCAAACAGACGATGAACCTTTACAGTACCAGATACCAAGAAAAAGTAAATCAGATATTTTTAGAATGAGGCAATGCCATCACAGGGCTATTCAGAAATATGATAGAGTGCAAAGGAAGTGAGAAACAATCATTCCTGATTTCATTCCAATTATACACAAGATAAGGATAACAAAGGAGAAGTCATTACAATAAAAGTAGTGGAATGAATAAAAAGCAGTGGACAAGCAAATGTAAGTGATGAAAACTTGAAAGGAAAGCCTGATGTGCTGCTTCTGACTGGGCGATGATTCTAAATGTACATGATGTGTGACTATAGCAGATAGTGGCTAGATGCACTTAATGAGGACAATGAATGATACATAATAAGGAAAACTAGATGGATACATTTATGAAATGTGTTTATTTGTTAACCAAGTAAGTTAATGGGTCTTTCCTGGACTGTTTTCTTTGAAGATCTGGATCAAGGACCATAGGGGCCATGTAATTAAGGGCAAAGTGTAAAAGAGTAATACATTTATAAACAACTACATAGAAGGATAGAAAGATATCTAGATGTATGTGTATACCACACACATAAACACACACACACACACACACATAAACAGAACCAATAAAAGAGCATGTTTTGAGAGATTTAAGGATACTGAAATACTTGGAGATAACAAGGCCAATAAAGGGAGTACATACAAAACTCCATACAAACAATGCCTGATGTACAGAGTTTAACCCTCAGTCTGTGAGGCAGAGCTCTAACAATTAAATCACCATGCTCTGTGGATCTATATGTATAGAAGACCTAATTCTTTCAGCAGTGGGTTGGTAAGTAGCCTTGTCTATGATGAAGAAATATGGGAAAATAGCAGAAGTAGTAGTGCAAATCAAACTGAATGTAAAGGATGGAAATATTCAAAGGAAGGAAACACTTTTTGCTTGTCCTTAAAAAAGAAAATGTTATGAATGGAGTAACAGTGAAAGAGGAAGATGGGACAGTACTTATGCCGGAATGTTTTATCATCACTACAGTGCAGTTGGGAAAATGCAAAAAGAATAAAGGTTTTTGACTCTGGTTGTGTATGATTACATTTTTTATGAAACACATAAAAATCATATGAAGGAGATGTAGGTAAGGCTACCTGTAGGCTAACTTATCCATTTTAGCTCAGTAGTGCCCTGCTGTAACAGAGGCCCCCCAGTAGACTATGCCAGAATTAATATGCCTTATGTAGTTCACAAGACTTGCCTGAGAAAGATAACTATAAAAGTGCAAGCCATGTTTGTACTTGTAGTCTTTCTTCCACAGTAGCTATGAGTATAGCTAGTGGAGTGGACTACATTTCCTGTCATACATTGCATTGGTGGTTGGTCTAGAATCATTAATATTGTACCTTCATACCACTGGTATGACTCAAAGTGTTAGTTGTCCATGTTGTTGCTGAGTACCCAACAGTGTTTACACGCCAAAACTTGAGTTAGATTAACTATCTGTGTGCATATATGTGTGTGTGTGTGTGTGTGTGTGTGTGTGTGTGTGTGTGTGTGTGTGTGTGTGTGTGTGTGTGTGTGTGTGTGCCTGTGTGTATTGCTCCAGTTACTGTCATGAAAGATATTAAGATTGGGTTGAGCTTGAAGACTGACAGTTTCACAGTGTTTTATTTTGTTTGTCTTGCTGATGTGGGGTGCAGGATTGGTTGCAAGAAACAAGCTAACAAACAAAGAAACAAAGAAAAAAGAAAGAAACAAACAAATAAATACATAAATAAATGTGGAATCTTCAGCCTTAACCAATATGAAAATAAACCATAGTAAGCTCCAGCAAAAAAGTGAACAGATAACTTTGATGTGGGATAAGTCTAATCACGATCTATGTCTGAAAAACTATTTTCTGCAGTTGAAGATGGACCAAAATAATCCCACAGAAGTGAAATACAAGACATGTCAATTTGATGGAGGAGTGTACAGGCAAATAGAAAAATTACTCCATGTGACTAAAACTGTAAGAGAAACAATTTGATTCATAAATGTACTACAAAAATGCCTTAGTTTCTGAGTCACACAGAAAAAGGATGAGAAGATCAAGTGAAACATAAAGACAAAAATCATGTGGACTGTAATGGGGAGGAGTTGTGATACGGAAAGCTGAACAAGTTATGCAAGGTTTGCATGTTCTCTCTATATCCATGTGAGCTTCTTTAAGGTTTTCTGATTTCTTTCCCACTTATCAAAACATGCTGCTTAGTGACTACTCTAAATTATCCCTGCATGTAACTTTTACTTTCTCTTGTGGCCTGGGGATATGGCCAAATATGATCTGTGAGCATTAGTCCACTTACCCAGTTTTACAAATAATTAAAATAAATAAATAAATAAATACATTTTCAGAAATTATTTAAAGTGGTGTGATGTTTGAGTAATACTGTTTCTAAGTAAGTTTGAGATGCTGATTGATGATTATGATGATGATACTACATGATAAAGCAAAATCCCAAAAAGGGAAGGCATCTCTGATCAGTATGAGCAAGAAGCTAAGATCCCTCATAAAATCATCTAAGGCCAGCTTCGAAAGAAAAATTGCACAAGATACTAAGGACAATCACAAGGCCTTCTTTAGTTATGTCAGGAACCTGGGAGGCAACGCCCAGATATGCTCCGAGTTAGTGCAAAATGACAAAAAATACACTGAACCAACAGACATTGCCAACATCCTGGCAGACAGATTCAGTGCAAATTTCTCCCCCCCATACCCCCAAAAGAGCAAATCCCCATCCCAACAGAGTGTAACCTCCCAGACATCACAGATGATCAGGTGAGAGCTGCCCTCTCCAAAGCAAAAAAACACAGCATCAATGGGACTGGACGGTGTCCCGGGATGCATCTTACACGAGCTACAAGATGAACTTAACCCTCACATTAAGTCACTGTTCAAGCTCAGCCTTACCACAGGATATGTACCTAAGGAATGGCGTACAGCAACGGTGGTCCCGCTCCACAAGGGAGGTGCCACAACGGACCCCGGAAACTATCGCCCTATAAGCCTGACTAGCCTGGTCTGCAAAGCTATGGAGTGTATCATCATGGAACTCATAAACAATGATATTGGAAACCTTCAGACACTGGATCCTACCCAGTTCAGCTTTGTTAAAGGTAGATCTTGCCTCTTGAACCTGGTCGACTTCTTTGAAACAGTCACCAGGGCCATAGATGAAGGGAAAGTACTCCACACAGCCTACCTGGACCTTGCAAAAGCCTTCAACACAATACCCCACTCAGGTATCATAAATAAACTCACTAGCTTAAATATCAACCCCTATGTCACAAGATGGGTTGCAAACTGGCTTAGGGATAGAACCCACATGGTCAGAATTGCAGGTGCCTTGTCAGACTTTAAACCAGTTACAAGTAGAGTTCCACAAGGTTCAGTCCTGGGACCTCTCTTGTTTGGTATTTATTTCTCTGAGGTACAGGCAAACACGGGAGGACTATGGCTGACCAAGTTCGCTGATGACTGCAAACTGGGTGCCATAATAGACTCTCTGGCTGACACAAGCATACTCCAGAATGGTCTCACAGAGACAGATAACTGGTGCCAAAGTCATGGCCTGAAGCTAAATGCTAAAAAATGCATAGTCATCCCCTTTCAGAAAAACAAAGTGCCCACAGACTACCACATAGGAGGTAACACATTAAGTATGGAGGAAGTAATTAGGGATTTGGGGACACAAGTAGATAGTAATCTCTCCTTTGACAATCACATTGCCAAAGTGGTTAGAAAGACCTTCTATATAGCCTACCTCATCACGAAAGGTTTCACATCTAGATCAAGAGAGGTCTTTGTGCCACTCTATTCATCACTCATCAGGCCCATAATTGAGTACAATGCCCCATTTGGGATGTACCTTACCCAACACCTGCAGCAACTGGAAAGACCCCAAAAGTACCTCACCAAGAGGATAAAGGGACTCAAACAGATGCCCTATGCAGTTAGGCTAAAGAAACTCCAGCTCTACTCAGTTGCTTACCGCCTACTCAGAGGCGATCTGTGCCTGACATATAAAGCCATGTCCAACCCTGAATTAATGGACATGCTCCACCTCAAGAAATCCAAATCCCTTAGAGCTACACATTCTAGAGACTTAAACCTGAGCACAGAAATAAATAGAACATGCTGGAGGGACAGATTCATATCCCAGTGACTCCCATCACTCTGGAACAAAATCCCAGTCCAAGTTAGGCAGAGCCCCTCACTGACCCTCTTCAAGAGAAATCTCTTGACGAGTGGATGGGAGATCGAAAGTATACCCCCGGGATCTCTTCTGGGTCCCTGCTAGACAGAGGCACAATAAACTAACCGTAAAGGGACTATATTCTGTGACCAACTATTCATAGGCAAAGTTTACAAATCTAAAAGGGTGGTGAAAGCCAAACACACTCTGGCTCGGCTTATAAATGCACTAGGGAAGATAGCCTAGTATCAACCTATGAACCTATGAACCTACGATGATGATGACTGAGTATTCTTTTGGAAGTTCAACACTTTTATGGGATATATTTGGAAACGCAGTGACTGTAACAATGTATAAGAATTACCTGGGCAAGGGACTTGAACAATTTACAGCAGGTATAAGAGGTGATCTTACCACCTACCACTACCATTAAGGAAGAAAAAGGTAATGAGATAACATTTCATAATGTAGTTTACAAAATCTCCATGCTTTTCTTTGCTTCACAGTCTGCTCATAAACATCAAGCCCATCCTCACTGACACATTTTTTCCTGAGTTCTCAGGCATCCAAGAATATTGGAATGGAAGGCAAGAGGAAGAGGCTGTAATAAGTCAGAAGATTCTACTAGGTTGTCTGCTTGAAATAACCTTACTTCACAGTAGCTTTGTGTGTTTGGTGATGTATGTAGCACCTCTCGGTGGTGGTTTGTGTGTGTAGAGAACTAAACATATCATGACTGGCTGATGGTAGTAACATATAATCCTGATACCTAACTTGAAATAAACTTAAGACCAGGAGGTTAGAGGGAGGAAGGGTGTTGTGGGTCAGTGATTATGGTGGTAGATATATGTGGGGTATCAAACTGGGCCCCATTGAAGTGGTTCAAATTGAGCCCCACAGCTACTAGAGCCAGCTTCTGTTGAAAGAATTAAAAACAGGGCATGACCTATCACTACATATCAAAAACAAGTGAGAAAAAGAATCACTTCTGTATCATAAAACACAGAAAATGTGGAAAAAAAGAAACGATCAGCTCTGATAAAAAAAAAAAAAATGAAACAAAAATATGAATTTTATAGATTTCTTTTTCATTCAGGACAGATTTACTTGCTAGTCATGCTAGTAGGGTCTACCAGCACAGATGTCAAACCCCATTACACCACATTATTCTGTCCTTTCCCTGGACTACTACATGTTAAGGCATATGCAAGACATTTCCCTTTGCTAGTTGGGCCTCAAATCTCAACAGAGTCCAGATTGACTCCCCAGATGATGTTGATATCCTACAGAAAGGTCTGACACAAATTAGTAAGTAGTGAGAGAGCCATGATCTCAAACTAAATATGAAGAAGTGCATAATAACACCATTTTGGAAATCCAATGCCCCTGCAAATTACAACACTGATAGCACCTCTATAGAATTGGACCCAGTGGTGCGAGATCTGGGTACTCAGACAGATAGCAATCTGAGCTTTCACCACCATGTGTCCACATTAATAAGGAAATTATATGTGGCTCAGCTTACAGGTAAAGGTGTGGCATCCAGTTCTCAGGATGTCATAGTACCACTGTACACAGCCCTCATCAGTCCAATAATTGAGTACAATGCACCCTTAGGAATGTACTTCGAAAGGCACCTGTAACATCCTCAGAGGTCTCTCATGAAAAAATAACCAATGTGTCATATGTGGACCAATTAAAAGCCCTATCACTGTATTCAGTTCCCTACTAATTACTGATGGATGATCTGTGCTTGACCTACAAGGCAGTCTCCAACCCAGCCATGATATAAATGTTGCATAATTGCAAAAATAACTGCACAAGGGTTACTTGCTCCAAAGATTTAAATCTGATCTCTGACATGAATAGATCCTGCTGGACAGATAGATATGTGCCCCAGAGATTGCCCCTCCTCTGGAATAGGCTTCCTATTCATGTGAAGCAGAGCCCTTAGTATCTTCAAGTGCAATCTGGACCAATGGATGGGAAATCGCAAATTAACTCCTGGGGTGGTGCCTATGTCCCTCATGGACAGAGGCAATCTGTAAAATACTCAAAAACACACTTGCTGAACCTTGTTATTTTTCCCCTCGGGATAGAAAATTGGGTAAAATCTGGGTAAAACTGGCTAGGTTTGTAAGAGTTCTTGAGCCATAGCCTAGTAATCTCCTATGAACCTATGAACCTATAAGGACCATTTCTAAGGTATGTCAGCTATGAATGTCCAATACCGAGGCAATGAAGGAGTTATCATACTGAGCCTGACTGGTTCAGTTTGCACTTTTGTACAGAATTATGCCATTTACCTCAACATATGGAGTTACAGCCTCTGGTTGTTTCATGCAATGAGCATATACTGAGGGAGCATGTTCCACCTTTGCACCAATGTGTTTCTTTAATATATTGTGCTGCCACATGATCTTGATGATGCCTCTCTCAAAGGTCCTTAATATCCACCAGGAATCCAGATGCACAGGTATGCTATCTGCATGCTCCCATAACTTATTTTCTGACAGAAACAAGAAGGCTTATTCATCATCACTCCTGTCCTTCCTAGCATTCACACCTCCTCCACCTTTATCTGCTAGTCAAACCCTGGTCATCTAGATTGTAGTCAGGGCTTTATCTTGTGGCCATGGACCCAACCTAAAGGAACTGGACACAGGATGAAACTAATGAATATGAGTGCCAAGTGAGCAATGGAACTTCTTCAAATGGACAGGAGAAAGTGGATATAGGAATTCATCAAACATCTTTAAAAAATGTGATAGGATGAGAGTAACAATGAATGGCAGAAATCCAGATGAATTCTTATCCCTGATATTGAGTAAGGAGTAGATGAGCACAGCAAATGCATGAGAAGATGATATTGTTACGGTGACTTAGGAAATAGCCAGTAAATAATAAGCAGGTGGTTGGCATAAAGGTTAGAGGTTTACCTTATAAGCACAAGATGCAGGGTTTGATTCTCACATAGGGCAATTAAATAGGCTTAAAATGGCCCACAAGGACAGTTAGCCCAGTACTAATCTATGAACCTATAAGAAAATTCTAAACACTTCAAGGAAATAAGACACACTGCTAGATGATTTCACTCTGTGCATAAAAAATGGCCCGTGGAGTTTATTTAAAGGTCACAGAATATAATTCTACACTCTTCTTAGAATATGGTGATGCTACAGGTATTTGAGGATATGACAGTGATCTCTTACAGACTGATGGGCCTAGAAAAGACCTATGAAACTTATTACTGTCATCTTAGAAAATATTATGTAAAACATCTTAATGGGCCTGTAAATAAAACTCTTGAATAACAGCACTTTCACAGACTGACATGCACATGACTTTTCACTGCAGAGACATTGCCTGTCCAGTTTGACTTAGTTCTATGGCGGGATTAGCTTTAATGCAGATCAAAACATAGCTATGTAGATGAATTAAGTGAATTTTACCATAACTTTTATACTGTGCATCACAAGAGTTTGGTTTACAAATTAATGACTGAGGTATAACATACCAAAATGGTGAGACAAATAAGAACCTGAATGTCTGAGAGAAGGCAAAGCATTGTCAGTAGAAAGTCAAATACCTTGAGTGATTAGCAGGCAGTACTTCTGGTTTCAGTTTTTTGATTGGATTCTTCTAGTATATTTGTGTCCAGTACGATATCAGACTTAAACAGTACCACCAATCTGTTTGCTGTTGACATCAAAGGTGGCAAAATGGTCATGTTTGCTGAAGAAAGACTGCAGTAAAAAGTCTTTAGTAAAACATGGAACATGGAGAGCAGAAACTAAATGTGTCAGAAGGGATTCTATTAAAAAAGTGTAAAAATATGTATATTAGGGGGCAGAGTATACTAGAAAATATTCTTTCTCTAAAGTGCCACACTAGAAATAATAGAGGGGCAAATAACTCAAGGAGTTATAGTTACCTTATAAGTAAATAATGTAATGCATTCAAAAACAAACGTCAATAGAAAGCTGGGATACATCAGCAAGAAGTAAGGTAACCTCATTATCCTTTTGTATAGTGCAATAGAAATAATGGTGGTGGAGGGCAAGCAACACAGGTGTACCAACATGATGAGGGGTGAGGTCAGGTAAAAAGACTGATTTATTTATTTATTTTACATTTGTTTACCATGGATGTCTGACTGGATCAGTGGTCCTTTTTCAGCGGAGGCCCAGGGAGAAAAGCTCCATTACAAAAACACATTAAAAACAATATAATAAGTTGATCACAATTAATAATACATAACTTTGGTAAATATAGGTAGTAAACAGTTTATACATAAACAATAAAAATTGAGAGAGCAATATAAAATGAAAAAAAGAAAGCTAACAAATAAACTAGTATGAAATTGCTTGTGCCATCATACACAAATGATTGATCAGTAGATCAATATCATGGTTTTGGTGGTAAATATTTATGAGATACATGTATGGTATATGAACAAGGATATGGCTGATTTTTGCTATGCTAGTGTTAATACAGATTATAATAAATACTGTTCCAAAAACAGATTAGTAGAGCATCTGAAAGCATGGTCAGAATATATAAAAATGTGCCACTCAAAAGAGGCATTCAACAGGACAAATACCTGGGGCAGATTGAAAAAGGGATGCAGGTAGAGGTTGTGCAGGATACATATACCCTATACTGCAACAGATAGGAGAAACAGTAGTTAGTACAGCTTCCACTTTTGAATATTGATGTAATCACAGGGAAAAATGCACCACGACTGTCAGTACTGGGTCTTGTAACGCATTGTGGTAACACAATGAGACTGTCTGTGATTAATGGACCAGATTACTCCATTTATGTTTGTTTTGAGGTACAAACCATTAATAGCTCAGAATCTTCCTGGAAATCTAAATACTTTTGCAATGCTCCTTTATACAAAGCAAATGTCTTATTTTCTATCTAAAAAAGAAAATATTGAAATATGAGCCATGAATACTTATTTTTTCATCCCTCTTCCATTCACAGTATTAAAATAGGTGGTTCCTTTACCTAATATATTTTATTGTCCTTAGATAAATGATATAGTCTGACAAAAATGTATTACTTTTAGATGAGTCGAACACTACATAATATCAAATAAAAATAATACCAAATTAAAAATACGAGGCTAAAACACATGATTATTAAAATTGGTAGCATCAAGAGAACTAATAGGCTCTAATGCATGCAAAGCTGACAATCACATTACCATTAATCAGATGCATTAATTAAATCCAAATCTATAGTTAGGCACAGACTGAAGTAAAATAGATCAACCCCAGACAAAATGCAAACAAATTCAACGATCAGGAGGTGAATATAGATGTCCTTACAAATTCATTGTATTTAAAAAAAGACACGGGACAAATGTTTCACAGTAAAAATAAACACTATATATCATCTTGACAAATGACAGGATGACACAATGCAAAACGATTAAATGCATAGAATTTAACTCAGTGCTGGATGAATCAGGCTTGGCAAATAACAACTCAAGTAGTGAAGCTGCAGTTTGTTCAACAGATAAAAACAAAACAAAAAAAATCCCTGCAGTTTACAATAAGTACTGTAATGTTTTATATAATATCGAACAAATATACTTGAATATGTACCTTTGTTATAGAAAAAAATAGTAATTAGCTTTATGCTAGCATGCACTCTGTTCAGTTCTAATTATGGATTTGGAAAGGTTTCACATAGTGTAATAAGAATTATTATATGTTACTTTAATGTAATTTTTGGGGGAGTTGAGGTCACCTTTCTAGCCTTATTAAAATGTCACTTCAATTCTTTAGTATAAAGTTTGGGATACATGATAAACATCACATAATATATGAGCTAAAATATGACTGTCAATGTATTAACTGGGATAAGGAGTTTTATCATCACTCCCAAGATTATGTGTTTTCAGAATTAGCATATTAAGAAATGCATGGGGTGTGGTGTATGAAGGCACTTGTATGCCTTGAGATTTTATATATATATATATATATATATATATATATATAATTATGTTAAAGTCAGCATTGTGCAATGCTGATTTAACAGTTTTAATAATTCTCAATGAAATGTTTGACAATCAGATTTCTAAATGAACCAAGAAGAACGTTTGCAGTATGGAGGATGTGAAGTTTACTCTTTGAGTTATCTTATGCACAAAGTTCACTAATAAAAGCTGAACTGTAAAATACGTACTACAAAATAATAAAACAGAAAATAGTAGGTAGTCCGGAGTTGAGTTAAAAATGGAATATCCTTTATTGAATCACACAAACAAACAATCCTAGTTGAGTATAATGGAAAGTGTCAAAAACATCATTCCTTATTTATATATAATCATGTTATTTGGAGCAAGGGAGTAGGTACAGAGGGTGGTTCTGTTAAGAGCAATAAAAGCATTAAACTCATTTCTTTAACCAAGTCCCCCTTCCCCTGAACACCATAGTGTAAAATGAGACTGTGCTACCTTAGAACTGAAACTAAAATGCTAGAGACAAATTAAAATAGATTGCTTGTTTCTGTGTTTCAATAAAGGATATTGATGGCATCAACTGCATTTAAAAGTCTTAGGAAAACCATTCACTTGCATCTTTATACGTTTTTCTAAAATGCTCATAATGTTAGGATGATTTTGGAATGTAAATGTAGGGGAGTTGATGAAAGTGCGTTTTTAAAACTTCATCACACTGTAAAAGGTCAGATGTTTCTACCTTGTGACTGGTGTACTTAATAGGGATGTGTCTTGAATTCACTTCTTATCCGTTGATTGTACTCAACTAATTCATTCAATGGATCTGATGTCCTTAGTGATGAGTGTTTTAAAAGTTTTTCATTAAAGTATCCTGGTGTAGTCTCGAGTTACTTGTTTGTTTTTATACTTAACACGTTAGTTCATGGCTGCAATTTGGTTCCCAAAAAACAACAAAGTGTAAAGACGCCTCATCTTCTTTTTGTGGGTGATTTAAAGCTGTATAGTTCATCAGATGAGGAAATGAAAGCACAACTGCAAGTGGTCAAAATTTTTCATATGATATAAGAATGTCATTTGGTCTCGATAAATGTGCAAAAGAAACTTTTGAAGCGGGAAAGTTGCACCACCAAGAAAACATCAGCCCGGGACAGGAATATGATATAAAAGAACTTGAGCAAGAAGGAGTGTATAAATATTTGGTCTTTGATGAAGGATGAACAGAAATAAATGAACAAATGTGAATAAAACTTACTAAGGAACATTTTAAAAGACTAAAATTAATACTGAAAACAGAGTTGACATCTAGGAACAAAGACCAAGCTATAAACCAATTTGCTCTTCCTGTCCTAAGTTACAGTTTTGGAGTGATTGACTCATCCCAAAAGCTGGTGGATCAGTTGGAGAGGAAAACAAAAAGGATGCCCTACACTGACCATCTCAAAAAACTCCAGCTTTACTCTGTAACATATCGCCTACTCCAAGGTGATCTCTGCCTAACATATAAAGCTATGTCAGACCCAGAGCTGTTGAACATACTACACCTAAAGAAATCCCAATCCCTCCGAGCTACATGTTCTAGGGACCTAAACCTTGTCATCACAATAAACAGTTCATGCTGGAGGGATAGATTCCTGTCCCAGAGACTTTCCATACTCTGGAAAAGGCTACCCCTCTATGTCAAGCAAAGTTCTTTAGTAGCACTCTTCAAGAAAAATCTTGATGAGTGGATGGGAAATAGGAAATACACCCCGGGAATCACTTCTGTGTCTCTGCTCAACAGTGGCACAGGAAAATAACTTTCTTGGGTGGCATAAGCCAGGGAACCTTGTTGGCTAGGCTTACATAGGCCCTTGGGCCGATAGCCTGGTACCTACCTATGAACCTATGAACCTATGCTTCATGTTTATCAAATGATTTATAAAAATCAGTGCATACCAAGACTATATATTCCCCATTCTGAAGGAAGTATGGACCTTCTTGAAATTGATTACATGCATAGATCTGCAATCATAGGACTGCATAAATATCTGCTGACTTCTCAAGACCCAAACATAGTGAAAGTTTTAAAACATACAGTTTTACAACAGAATATGTCTAAGATGACTTCCCTGTTTAGTTTAACAGAAGCATATTGGTATCAATCGGGAATGAAAATCAAACCAGAAGTAGCAGCAACTGAATGTGTCAAAAAAACAAAAGAAAAAATATAACATGAAGGATCAGATGAAAAGGCAAGAAATGTGGAAAATGCATAAATACAGCTGTAAGTACAGAAAACTATTGGAACAACCTCATGTTGATCAGGATCGAACACAGAAATGGTTAAGGAGAGGTGAATTTAAACCAAAAGAAAAAAGATTAATATTGGCAGACCAAGATTTACTCGTTGGTTTACAGAGTCTATTGAACATGTGGGAAAAACAGACAAATGTAGATTTTGTAAAACCGAATGGGAAACAGTTGCACATCTTGTTGCTGGTTTCAATATACTAATGGCAGAAGAACTGTACACTAAAAGTCATAATAACAGGGCAAGACTGTTGCATTGGGGATTATGCAAACATTATAATATTGGAGTAACTGAAAAGCACTGGAAACATGAGACACAAAACGTTATAGAAAATGATGAAATTTATATCACATGGGATCACCCATTACCAATAGTTAAAACAATAAATAAATGTGCGAAAGCAAATATAGCAGTCCATGAAAGAAGGCAAAAGTAGTATTGGTCATTGAAATTGCGACACACAGTGACTACAGTGTCTTAAGCACAGAGGGATACAAAATCAGGCAATACCAGGATTTGCAGGTAGAAAAAAGGGCAATGTGTAAGGATACTCAGACAGATCCATAGTGGTAGGAGCAGTGGGTCTTATAAAAAAGAATTTACAATCGTAATTAGCTATGTTACCAGTACATGTAACTTTAGTATGAATTGCAAAAGGAGTCATTACTTGGCATATTGTAGGTGCTGCAAAGAGCACTTCTGACTAACATCAAGGATTGAAACAAAACTAATTTTATGAAGCACAGTCATAATTTGACTAAGGAATGGGGTTCATTCCCAACACGGTATTAGAAAATGAAAACACTTAGGAATGGGATCTATTCCCTTCATGGTATTAGAAACCCATAAGACTTTGAGAAATTAAAAAAGAGAGCATAGGTACACCCCACACATAGTCAGGGATGGCCATACAAACTTATAGACCCCGGCACATGCACACACAAACATTTTCACATTCACAGACATCTGCTCAACATCACACACCTCCACACTTAAAGAGACTCAAGGATACACTTACCCATTCATATGCACATACACATCCACATCCTTGATCCCCTTCCTAATCCCCCTTCTGTGACCATCCAAATGGACAAATACAGTCACCCTGATCCACTCCATGCACATACACTGCCACACATATCCACACACTCACACACTGCCACCATGTCTTTGCTGAACTTTGCAAAACATACCTGCAACATGCCCCCCCTCCCCATTAACTTGAATGGGGGACCCCAGTATTTTGCCCATCTTACTTATTACTGCTGACCATGTTACTCTATGCAGCATATTGATTCTCTGAATTGTTCAACAATGTGAATCACTTTCTTGGAAGTGCAGATGACTAATTACATCTCCCTCAAAAACAATGCAGTCAGCATGACAGCCTACCTTATTAATTCTTCTGACCATGAGAAATATATCAGTAACCCTGTCTCTAAATTGGAGAGTGTTGCCATGAGAGAAGGGCTTACCACTAGCATTAACACTTTGTGAATACCAGTCTGTGTTTTGAAGATGATCCAGTGAAAGATGTAATCTGTTATTCTAATGAAATATTTGCTTATAATGCAGTATGACAAGTGGTAAACCTTGAACACAAAATGCGGGACTGTCTTTCCAGAGGTCACGGTGATACATGAATACTAATATTACATTTTCTAATTGAAGCAAATTTCTCAGAACTTACCATAACATTTAATAATGTGTTAAGCTGCCATGTCCCAAAATGTTTATTTTTTTACAAGTCATTCATGTTATTTGGCAGTTATAGCTTTTTCTAAATGAAAATGTCTAAATTATTATAAAATTCTTTTTAGTTTGCCAGGCAGAATGCTTTATATTTCCTTATACTATGTTCAAATCAATTACAAAATACAAGTCAGGTGAATTAAAATCACACATGGACAAAATACGTTTATCATTGTTTTCCTTTATATGTTATAGTTTATTTCAGAAAATGAATTTCTGCAATTATTAGAAAAAACATATAACTTGTAAAAAGTTTGCAGGCCTAGCAAAGTAGGGGAAGAAATGAACATTCTTCTATGTGTCCCAGGTCACTTTCTCTAATGCTTGTAGGTATATTGGTATTTATCAATTCAGTTTGCTTACTTTATATAAAGATGCATACTGATCACCACATTTTAAAAGAAAACACATCAACATGCGTACTTGTCACCTTAAAATGAAAACTAAACAGCAGCTCCAGGTCATCCCGATTAAACTATTTTATTAAAATTAATCCACATCAATTGACAGGGCATGGACACCATCTTTCATTATAAAACCTAACCAAAGTTTAACAGATATCTGTCTCTCCCTCTTTGTGTGCCTCTCTCTCTCTCTCTCTCTCTCTCTCTCTATATATATATATATATATATATATATAGATCTATGCTGAACTAGAACCATATAATAGCAAACCTTCTGGGACATCATGATTCTAAACTGTTCTCTGACTCGTTGCTTCAAGATGTCATGTGGTTCATATTGACCTTCTAAACAATGCAAGACAACCTGCAGCTCACATGGCATGCTAGCTAGATCTTTTCAGTGCTGCTTGGGCTATGGATCTCATTTAAGTTTTATGACTTTGAATTCACAGCAGTCAGTTCTTTTGTTAAACTTTGAAGAATGTGAATAAACACAACATTTTACATAAAGTATATGAATACAGGGGTCTACTTCAGAAGATCAACAGACCATTTGATCGACATTCATTTGGTCGACAGCTAATTTGGTCAACAACCAGTATTCAAGGCACTTAACAGGGATTTGTCCCCCTCCCCAATGTTGTGCGACCCTGGAGTTGATATATATATTAGGGGGGTGTGGGGGGCGAAGCCCCCACCCATTTTCATTTAAAATGTGTAGTTTTTCTTGTATTTTCATGCTTTTAAACGCACATTGTGCCCCCCACACCCACCCTAACTATTTATAACAACTCCAGGGTCACACAACATTGGGTAGGGGGGGCAAATCCCTGTTAAGTGCCTTGAATACTGGTTGTCGACCAAATGAGCTGTCGACCAAATGAATTTAGATCAAATGGGCTGTCGATCATATGAAGTAGACCCGACTACAGACATAGTCCATATTTCATATAAAATACTTTTCTTCAAGCCAATGTTTTCAGTCTGACAAAATTGGATATAAGATATCCTTTGTAGATCGGTCATGTTAAAGTGTTAGAAACTCAATGAAGCAAAGTAAAAAAGGTCAATGCAGAATCTTTAGAGGTGACCTTTTGTAGTACTTGACTGTAAATGTGGTGGTGAGATCATTTGTCTGGTTCCCTGATGCCAGTTGATTGATCATGACTCATGGAGCATGTGCATGGCCCTAACACACGGAGCATGTGCACTGAGAAAAACAGCTACTGCTTGTTCACTAGAGTCTGAAGTGCATACAACACATGTCCAAAAATTGTCACAATCAGTCTTCAAAGGAACAGCTTCACAGCTTAAAAAAAACAATTTGAATGAAAACTAATAATTTCCTCATAGCATTCCAATGGATTTGAGTTCATATACTTTATATTAACAACATGCTGATAGATTTAATGAATACAGTCAGTATAGACAGCATAGACAGATCTGTCAATAAACCTTTGGAGGATTTTATACATCATAGTAATTTCTTCACAATCATGGGAGCCACAACTTAGAGTTAGCATTGCAGAGATCTGAGGATTTGAGTTTGTTATAGAAATTTGAGCTGGACCTGTCAGCCAAAAGGCTGGCAATGACCACCAGTTCAGTGTGGGTGATGTCATTTACAATAAGTTCTGCCCATTGTTGCATATTTCCACTGTGGATACTGACATAGCTGTAGAAAGCTTTGTGGTTGTCCATTGCAAGAGAAGTTATTTGTTTCTTGAAATTTAACTTCTAAAGTATTAAATAACCATCTTAGCTACCTATTTAGATTAGTCATGGGGCTTTTAGTGTGTATGGCTTTGTTCCTCTTATTCTTGGCCAAGACTTTTTTTTTTTGCATAACTGACTGATACTGTGATTCTACCAGGGTGTCTTGTCTTTTGAGTTTGCCTTATTCTTAATATGATTGGGTGCAGCTTGCTCTATGCAGCTATCAATATGGCTGCAGAGATTTTGTAAATAGCTCAGCATATGTGTTTACTGGTTTGGGGGTGCATGGAATTTAGTCGAGGTGTTGCTTAGTAGTGAGAGATTATTCTTGGAATACTTCCTAAAGGTTTTTATTTCACTGGATCCCAGAATTTAATTTTTATTTTAAGCAATACTGCCTTACAGTCAGTTCTGAAGTGTGAACACATTACATTGTGTTAGGACCCCATGCTTGTCAGTACAAGGTCAAGGATGTTTGTACCCCTGGTAGGAGAATGGACTAACTGTTCCAGGATGTTGGTACTAACAAAGTTATGAATTGTTATGCTTGTGCATTAGAAGTGGTGCAGGATTCCCAGTCAGTAGACTGGTGATTGAGATCCCCCATAACTATTGTATTGTGTTGAATGGTGAGGGGCTCTAGTACACTGAGATAGGCAGTATGGGTTTCCTGGGTAATAGAGAGTAATCTATAAGTTGCAAGGATATCATATGTGACCCTGTTTATGGTGAGGTGCACATGTATGAGTTTCAATGGGTCATACACTTTAACTAGTCTTGATGTGAATTTTGTTTTAATGTAGACTGAGACTCCTCCAACTTTAGTTCCCTCCTCTGCAATGGCTGGTTTAAAGCTGTGAAATGTATTATAACCTTGCATTGCTGGGGTACTCTCCATGACTTTCAGCCATGTCTCCATCACTACACAGGTGTCTACACTTTCCAGGGAGAGGAAGGCTTGCAGGGAGTGGAGCTCTTATTAAGACTTCTAGCATTGAACAGTACCACCTTCAGATATTCCTTCACTGGTTCAGTTAAGCCAGGCAGTTTATCAGTCTGGCATTGCCTATAAAAGACAATATTTGGGTGGAAAAGGTCTTTGTCAATATCTGAAAGCCCAGAAGGGATAACTGTAGACCATCCTTGGCAATGAAGCAAGCTTTGTCAACCATGTCTTTCCAGGCTGTCAAATACTGTACACCCCTGGACTGATGCCAGAAGCTAAGCCAGTTGTTAAAATCAATCCTTTTCTGTTGGTAATGTGGCATCATCCTTGGAAAAGGTAGAATGCTGCTCAGTGCAACTCATTCCTGCCTGAGACACATAACCAGCATGCTCAATCACGTCTTGCTTCATCTAGTCAAGGAAGGTAGGTCTCAGGTCATTAACACCCACATGGACTATGATGAGTCATGTGGTTCAATGACCTGAGTGTCTGTGTGACTTCACAGATCATAGCCCTGAAAAGACAGTTAACTGTAATTCTCTCCTCACTCAGTCAGTCTAGTGTGGGGGACATCAGTGTACCTCACTAAAGAATCACCAATGACCAGAAAATTTGGCTGCATGCTGATTTACCTTAAGGACTTAGCAGTAGATACATTGAATACAGTGTTACTATGTGTAGCTGAGGGTGGTGTTTTAATGGAGTGTTTACATGATGGCTGACTACGTTTCTTTGATTGAGCTGTGCAGGAGGTCTTGGTGTTTTAGGAAGGTTACCGCTAAGTACCTCATCATAAGTAGTTTTATGTGTAGGGTTTGTACCCTGTGCGAGAGGCATGGTGTAAGTGTCACTGACAACCTGTATAGGATTAGTTTTGATTGTATAAGATAGTTTTGCCTCCTGTGTTAAAGTGCATTTTCACCTCTCGCATACTTTATATGGGTTATTTAGAAAATGTGGGTTGTCAGTGTACATGCAGCAATTTCTACAATGCCTCAGAATACCCATCTCAACCAGACTGGCCACAGAGAGAGTCTGGAAGTGCATAAACTTGGCTGCTGATCTACTAGGGAGGAGTGAAGGTATTGAAAAGGTCAATAAGACAAGGAACCTGATTAGCAAGATTCAGCCATGTCCAAGCTAGATGCTCTAGTAGTTAAAAAAAATCAGTCTAGAGAGAGAGAGAGTATTTTAAGCGAAATTTACACTGTGAGATATCAGCATTTACACAGACTGTAAGTGTGAATTACTCTGAGATATCAGTGACTATACAGATCACTGCTAGGCACCACTGTGCAAAGAGCAGCAGTTCTAAATAAATACTTTAAAAAAGGTAAAAAAATACAGATATTCAAAACAGAAACACTCAATGAAAGCAACTGTGACAAAAACAATGCAAACAATAAGCACCTCAGCAGTGGATATGGTAATGTGAGTCATAGCTTGTCATAAGTTATGACCCAAGCATTGTGCATCTGCAAGGCTTAGAAAGTAGAGAAGATTCAATAAAAACCCCACAAACAAGGCCCTGTGGTCAGTTAAGAAAAAAACAGTACACCCTTCTTTCCTTTACACAATTCTGTGCCAGAAAATAACTCAGGTCCCCTCTACTCTCACTAAAGTAGAACCAAAGGAGTTCTAACTAAAGACTGTAAAAAAGGACAAAAAGTGGAAATATTCAAAACAGAAACACTCAGTTAAGACAGCTGTGACAAAAACAATGTACAAACAAGTACCAAAACAAAGGGTTTGATAATGTAAGTCTTAGCTTTTGTAGAGTTTAGCAGAAACCAGTAACACTCTTCTTCTGAAGTAGCATGGTTGTCAAAAGTCACCAATTGCCCCAGGCATAGAGATTCAATTTTTTAAACACATTAGCCATCTAACCAATCAAATAAAGACACAGTAAGACTTACAACAACAATTCCCAGCTGGGAAAGGTGTAGGCAATCCTCTCCTCCCACAAAAGTGTAGACCACAAAGCTTTGTAATGTAAAATAACTGGTTTGGAATCCTAGTGCTTAAACCAGAGCTAAGACACTTTTAGAATAGCAGACACAATAAGTCTTCAACCAACAAATCCCACCTCAGACAGTTGTAGGCTATTCTCTCTTGCCACAAGAGTGTACCACAAACCTTCCTAATGTAAATAACTGGTTTGGAACACAAAGCTTAAACTAGAACAAAGACATTTAGAATGGCAGGCACAATAATCCTTCAGCCAGCAATTTCCAGCTCAGAAGGGCATAGGCTGCTAAATGTTTTGAACATAATTAGTTAACTTTGAGCTCCTAAAAACAGAAGTGGCTAACTTCACAGCACCCATGCAAATGGAGAATAGTTGCATGACCGCAGAATCATACAACAATGCACTGCAGGAACATGCACACAAATGCCTGGATCACACCATACCCAATAGAACCAAGATGCTTTCCTCCAAAAAAGGAAGCTAATCTGGTGGTCCCCTGCCATAAACAAACTCTACAACAGAAGGAGGAAACTGATGTGGAATAAGGTGAAGTCAAAAAACTGGAAAAACTCCCTTATCAGCTTCAACAAAAAGTTGAGATCCCTCATCAAATCCTCTAAAGCTAAATATAAAAACAGAATGGCAGCAGATAGTAAAGACAACCACAAAGCCTTCTATAGTTATGTAAAGAATCTCCACGGCAATACCCAGATTTGCTCTGCACAATGGTACCTCCTATACTGAGCCAAGAGACATTGCCAATATGCTGGCCGACAGATTCAGTGCCAACATTACCCCCCCCAAAGGACCAGTCACAATACCAATAGATTGACAGACATCCTGTATTACTGCTGCACAGGATAAAGCAACACTGCCCAAGGCCAAGAATAGAGCTTCTATTGGACATGACAATATTGATGTTCAATCACAGCCTGACAATAGCCCTGTCCAATCACAGCCTCACCTCAGGCTTTGTCCCTACCGAATGGTGCACTGCTACAGTCATCCCTCTCCATAAAAGAGGAGCAACTACAGACCCAGGGTTCTATCGACCCATTAGCCTGACAAGTTTGATATGCAAAGCTACAGAACGCATCATTATGGACCTAATAAAAAAGGATATAGGGAATCTACAAACTCTGGATCCCACACAGTTTGGTTTTGTGAAGGGTAGATCATGCCTGCTCAACTTGGTCAACTTCTCTGAGTCAGTCACCAGAGCTGCGGATGAAGGCAAGGTGGTTCATACAGCCTACCTTGATCTGGCCAAGGTCTTTGATATGATTCCCCACTCAGGAATCATAGGAAAACTCACTAAGCTAGGCATCTACCCCATATGATTAGGTGGGTTGCAAACTGGCTCACAGGTAGAACCCACAGTGTGAAAGTAGCTGACTCCAAGTCAGACTGCTGATCAGTCATGAGTGGAGTTCCACAGGGTTCAGTCCTGGGTCCTCTCCTGTTTGGTATCTACTTCTCTGAAATCCAGGCCAACACAAAGGGACTATGGCTGACAAAGTTTGCAGACAATTGCAAGTTGGGAGGTATTATTAACTCCCCAGGTGATGGTGACATCCTACAGAAAGGCCTCACTGAGACCAACGACTGGTGTCAAAACCATGGCCTTAAGCTCAATGTCAAAAATTGTGTCATCATCCCCTTTGGGAAAAACCCGGTTCCCATGAATTACCACGTCAATGGTAGTCCACTGAACACAGAAGGTATTATAAGCAACATCTCTTTTGACCACCACATTACCACTGTGGTCAGAAAGTCCTTCTATGTGGCACATCTCATTACTAATGGTTTTGCATCCAGGAAGAAAGATGTCATTGTTTCCCTCTACTCTTCTCTCATTAGTCCAATCATTGAATACAATGCCCCCTTTGGCATGTACCTCACTAAACACTTGCAACAACTGGAGAGGCTGCAAAAGTAAAGAAGATTCTAGGCCTTAAACATTTGTCCTATATGGACAGACTAAAAAAAATATTCTCTGTCTCATATTGCCTACTTAGAGGCGAACACCACTTGACTTACAAAACCATGCTTGACTCAGCTCTGTTAGAAATGCTACATCTAAAGAAATCCAAATCCCTCCACACCACAGGCTCCAGAGACCTCAGCATCATTACCACATTCAACAGAACATGCTGGAGTGACAAGTTCATAACCCAGAAACTGCCCACGCTATGGAATAGACTTCCCATACATGTCAAGTGGAGCATCTCAAAGGCCCTCTTTAAGATAAATCTTAATGAGTGGGCGGGAAATAGAAACTTCACCCCAGGGATCACTCCAGTGGCTTTACTCGATAGAGGCACTGGGAAGTAAGGTTGGGTGGCACAATGCCAGGGTAATCCTATGGGCTTGTAAAAGCTTCAGGGCTATTAGCCTAGTACATACCTATGAACCTATGAACACACACACACACACACACACACACACACACACACACACACACACACATATATATATATATATATATATATATATATATATATATATATATATATATATACGGGTCTAGGACTATTGCACTATGCTGCAATAGCCGAACCCAACATCATCGAACACATTTTAAGGAAAGAGCGTTTACCGAAAAAGCACGTTCATTAAAATGTGTAAAAAAAAAAAAAAAGAAAAGAAAAAAAAAAAGCATTTATGCAGGGGGGCTACATCCCGCCTGCACCCCCACACCCCCTACTTTAATATTCTCACTCTGAGACCGCACTGCAGTGGGAAAAATGGAATCTTCCCTTATCCACACTGTAGTACGGCCTCCACAACAGCATACTTATGCGAAAATGCTGCTTCGGTAAACAGCATTTTCCCGTAAATATGTTCGGCCATGAGTGCTTCGGGATAAAGTGCGTCTGGGATTAGTACGGAGCCCATTTATATACATATATATATATATATATATATATATATATATATACATTTATATAGATATATATATATATATATACATTTATATATATATATATATATATATATATATATATATATATATATATGTATGTGTGTGTGTATCTGTGTGTGTCTGTGTGTGTGTGTGTGTGTGTGTGTGTGTGTGTGTGTATACATATATATATATAGATATGGGTTACCATCATTTAACTGACACTCATTTGATTGAGACCAAATGACTGAAACTTCATTTCACTGACACTTCATTTGACTGACAATTAGTACTGGCAGTGTCTAGAGCACTGTAAGGCAAGTAAAAGGAATATGTCCTTTTCCCCACTGTAGTGCGACCCTGGAGTTAGTATATATAGTTAGGGGGTGTGTGGGGGGCAGAGCCCGCCACTTAGTTTCATGTTATATTCTCTGCTTTTGGTTTTATATTTTTTAGTAAAACCAATGTAAGTGAAGGGCAACCTGAAAAACTTATTAGAGACCATAAAGGATTGGATATATAATGTCCCAGTGATGTCCAAATGCAATATGTGTAAATATTGTAAACATATTAACACAGGCAATAAATTTGAAGTAAGGAACAAACACTACTTCTTAAGGAAAAAGTTCAGTTGTAATTCAAAACTAATATGTTATTTAGCTAAGTGTGTAGCACGTGCAGCATTCTATATAGGAAAGATGGAGCATGGGCTCCAAGGTCGTATATATGAACACCTTTATGCAATTCACTATCAAAATATGGAGAACACCTTAGCCAAACGCACTTTAGCATTTCCTGGTCACACTTTCAAGTTCACTGTTATTGATCAGACATCAGTAGATGACAGAGGAGGGCCATCATCTTTGAAATTAGAAGAGCTAGAATTATATTGGCAAATGTCATTAAATGCCTATAGTTTCCCGGGCATTAATGACATGTGTACCATTACTTGCCTACTAAAATTAAAGAGTTTACATAGGTAACATGAATTTTATGAATATACTTGAAATATTTATATGTTTGAAATATTTGTTATGTATTGTACATTATTATGCTAATTTTTTAACTACAGACTTTGGTATTTTATTTTAGGTACCAATTTTATATTATATGCACTGTAACTTTAAATAGTAGAAGAACGTAGTACTGGTTGCTTAGCACCTGGAAACATTCTTACTTTATCTGGAAGACTGGTTGCTTTAATGGATGTGACTTTGTAAATTTTATTAAGGAAGTGATTTAATATTTTACTTTATCTGAAGAAATCTGGCCATACAGTCAGATGAGAAGCGCTTCATTAAACTTGTGTTTTTTTGCTCACAGCAGTCCTCTGTCTTTGCTTCTTTACAGTTAGTTTTCTTGAAAGGAAGCATGCTGAAGTTCCTTTAGTGTCATCTTACGGGTCTCTCATTAATCTGTAGTGCTTCAACCATTACCATTGATCTGGGTACAAAATCCCTTCCAACACTGAACTTGCTCACTTTAGCACTCCTATTTACATACCAATTATTGTTTTTTTTAAACAAAAAAATACTGAGGACCTACTCTGTTAAACATAATTTCCTGTCAGTCATAAAATAATAGTGCTGTTTAAAGTAATAGTTTTAATTACAAAAATTTATCATGACAATTTTATATAGAATACTTGCAGCAGTAGTATGCATATTCTTTTATGTGATTTTCAGAACATTTATCATAAACAAAAAATCTCCACACTCTGCATCACTATGCTGCATTGACACCATCCCCCCTCCCAGGTTGAAACCCTCTGGTTTCAGGCCTAGCAGTTAGGTTTTGATCCCTAGACAGGCGTTTTGCATTGTGGTTGGCACAGCCTGGTATATGCTGTACTATGAACTTGAATGGATCTATGGCATACCTCTCAAATGTATTTTTTAGAATGTCTAGATTTCTGCCTCATATTTTTGATCTGTTTCTTACAAAATTTTGTTTTTCTGCAAAATCATTAGCAAATCATTGGAGGTTGAAGTCAAAATATAATGAGAGACGTTTGAGTTTCATAATTCATACCATTTAGAAATATCATGCTAATGCAAGACCTTGCATTCTATCAGTTTTCTAAGTTTGTAAAAGCAGTATTTAAAAATTGTCCCAGTTTTTGAACTTTTGTCACCCTATTATTTAAGGCTTTGCCCAGATTTCTTACTCTAAAATGTTAAAAGGTATGCTCTATGGAAAAGGCTACTTCTTGCGTAAAACTCTTATAAATTCATTACATCAGGGTGGCATAGCCTACCACCAATGTGAACTCCTGGCTTAAGAAATAATAGTTTAGTGAAACGAGTACTGTGTTTATTATCGAATATTTCCTGTCAGTAGTTGATTAACTGGCCTCTTTCACTTATGACTCCAAAAATAAACATGCTGTTCTTTCCTCATCAAAGGCCTGTGATAGCACTATCCCATAGTTTACCTCTGATGAATCACTATAAACCAGGCTCAGAGCAAAATATTTCCTTTAACTACTTTAATTCATTGCATGCCTGTACTGTCCACTTTAAGTTAAGGGTCATCTTTCCTTCTGTCACATCTGTAAGAATGCATTCAGTTTATGTTTTGTTTCCTTGGTACCTGCTAATCATAAGACCCCTCTTAGCCAAGTGACCCATTCAATCCCTCATCACTGAGGGTAAAAATCAACCAAGATGTGCTACCCACTATACAGCTATCACCATTCTCAGTGCATGCTTGTTTCAGCAAGGGAAGGATATATGCAGTGTTCCATCATATTCATCACTTCGATGAGTGATGCTGCCAGGGACAGCCTATTACTAGCTCTGCCCACCAACCCTAAAGTACAGGAAGTGGTTTTCCCAGTTTCTATTGGAGAAATCACACCATACCAGTATGTCTCCAAGTGCACGCATCCATCTCATATCCCTTGAACTGAGACAACCAGATCAAGCCTCTCTAATCCTTTCCCCATTCATGGCTGGCTTATCCAATGCCAGGGCTGCTAATCAAACTCTGGCTTATTGGGTCACAGTTAGGACTCCATTCGTTTGTGCCTTGGATCCAGACTAAGAAGGTGTCCTATTGAAGCAAAATAGGATACATACTTTTAAAAGTACCCAACTAACCCCACAGATGCCCACATTTGCTTCACAGTATCTGGAATAAACCATTTTTTCACTGCTTGTATGTTTTTGGAGGGTGTGAAAATGCCTCTACCTATAACATACCCTAAATATTTTATTTATGATCTTGGTGACATAAACACTTAAACCAGCTTGTTTTAGGGGGTCTAGTAGAGCCAGTAACTTAGCTAGATGGGATTTCTACTTCTCAGTGTGTGTCAGGACACTGTCTACCTAGCATCAGCATGTCTGACATGTGGTTCTAGAACTCAGTCCACTAATTTCTAAAAATGTGCAAGAGGTAGTGCATAGTGCAAAAGGAAAGAAGTTTGCCACTAAAGCCTCATACAAGTCACATCACTGTTCATCACTTAAGCAGCTGAAGTGGCTTGAACTCCCTCAACAACTTCTCTTTAATCAACTTACCTTCACCCATAAAATACTCTATCAATCAGGAAAAAAAAACCTGCACTCTAAGATCTCATTCAGCCATATTCCTCCTCAAGACCCCTTCGCTCCAGCAACAAACTACTTCTACACCCCACCAAAGCTAACAATTCAGTAGGTGAATCACTTTTTTCACCTACATCTTCAAACACTAGAATAATCTACCTAATTCACTAGTAACTAACTCCTCAACACTTGAATTTAAAAAACTTCTAAATACACACCTTATTAACACCTGGCTTTGCACCTGCGACTCTCCTGGATAACCCAGTCCTCCTTTTTACTTTTTGTTAGATAGATCTGCCACTGTCCAGTTGTTAGACATAATGTGCTCAGGAATCTTGGCTTTCCCAAGTTTTCATTTAATCATCAACTCTAGGAACTGGATTGCTGTCAAATTTTGAAATACTACTCAGCTTCCTAAAAATATTACAAAACTTGGTTACTCCATCTAGCTTTGTGAATGACAGTGTGGAGCTGTTCAGTAGAATACAAGGATGTGGTAATGGGGGCAATTTCCCCTTGTGCAAAGTGTTAGAGGGCATGGTTGACATTTCCTACAGGAGTTCTGAAACACTCAAAGAGCTGAGTGTGGTGAGGATAGGTGGCTGTGGAAGTTAATGCACCAATCACCTTCCAACAGAAAGCCAATATATATATATATATATATATATATATATGTGTGTGTGTGTGTGTGTATAGATAGATAGATAGATAGATAGATATACATATATATATGGGTTACCATAATTTGACTGACACTCATTTGAGTGAGACCAAATGACTGAACCTTCATTTCACTGACACTTCATTTGACTTACAATTAGTACTGGCAGTGTCTAGAGCACTGTAAGGCAAGTAAAAGGAATATGTCCTTTTCCCCACTGTAGTGCAACCCTGGAGTTAGTATATATAGTTAGGGGGTGTGTGGGTGGCACAGCCCCCCCTCTTAGTTTCATGTTATATTCTCTGCTTTTGGTTTTATATTTTTTTTAGTAAAACCAATGTAAGTGAAAGGCAACCTGAAAAACTTATTAGAGACTAGAAAGGATAGGATATATAATTTCCCAGGGATGTCCAAATGTAATATGTGTAAATATTGTAAACATATTAACACAGGCATAAATTTGAAGTAAGGAACAATCAGTACTTCTTAAGGAAAAAGTTCAGTTGTAATTCAAAACTAATAGGTTATTTAGCTAAGTGTGTAGCATGTGCAGCATTCTATATAGGAAAGATGGAGTGTAAGTTCCGAGATCGTATATATGAACACCTTTATGCAATTACTATCAAAAGATAGAGAACACGGGGGGGGGTGGAGCCTAGATGGCTAACTGTTAGCAGCAAAATTTCTGAGCTCCACAAACCCATACTAGAAAACAGGGAAATATTTAACTTATTCAAATAACATTTGTAAAATCTTATAGAAGAGTTACTAAGCTACAAGCTTATCAAATTTAATAGAAATATCTTGAAATTTTCCTGTCAAACTAACCTGAAGACAAACCAAATTGTGTGGAAATGAGTAATACAAGGAATTCTCAATCAGACTCTACACTAAAAAAAGAAATCCAGTTTATGTCTACTACCCTTCAAGAATTATCTCTGAAGATGGACAGATTTATTGAAAATCTAGAAAATCTTAAAGATAATTGTCAAAAGCAAACTGATATTTTTAAGGAGATACTTCAGCAACAACAAACAAAGTTATCAGACATTGAGACTTCTCTAAATGACATAGATGGGAGACTAAAAGAAGAGGAACATCAATGTGAATATCTTTTACAACAGAATACATGGCTAATAAATAAAGTTGGTGATATAGAAAATAGGGAAAGAAGAACAAACATACAGATTTTTGGTCTTCCAGAGAAATCTGAAGGAGAAGACATCATTTTATTCTTGAATTCTTGGTTACCTGAAATGCTAGACCTAAAAGAAGGGCTATCTTATGGTATTGAAAGAGCACATAGAGCTATCGGAAAAACACCACCCACCACACCTAACTCATCTCAGAGATCCATTATAGTCAAATTTCTATCATTTATGGACAAAGAAGTGGTTTTAAAATCAGCCTGGAGGAAAACCCCACTCATCTATAAAAAATGTAAAATAAAATTTGATAATGACTATTCCTCAAAAGTATTAGAACTAAGAAAGAATACCTGGCCATTGGTGAAATTCCTCAAACCAAACAAAATAAAAGCACAAATGATCTATCCTGCCAAAATTAAAATTCATCATAACAATGATATAAGAACTTTTAATAATGTTGAAGAAGCTTCTTCCTTCACTAAAAATAACAACATAATTTCAATACCAGAAGAAATAGATTGGTCAAACTGTACTACTCTGAAGAGATCATCAGGGAAAAACATATGGACTGATGTAAGAAAGAAAAAGAAAGAACTGATATTAAATCTGTTGACACCACTAAATCTCTCAGAGATTCATCAAAGATATGAACTCTCACAAGCCTTATTTTATTTTCTTATTCTCACAGCACACTGTTTTAAACACTTCACACATGAAGTTTTGTATATATTTTAATGTTATAATTCTTTGCTCTTCATAGTTAAAAGAACAGAAAAAAATAGAAATGAATAGGGATTATTTTAGTTATGTAACATTATTTAGAGTTCTATAATTTATAAAGAGGGGAAAAAAGGGAAAAAAGCTTATTTGTAGGACTCTAGCAGTTTGTGGAAAGTATAAATTATTTTAATAAAGGCACACACATTACATATTAAAATAGATATTTATGGGGCAATAATTATTATTATTCTTTTTTGTTTTCACTTAATTTATTGTTTGCTTTACATAATTTGATTTACTGTCAGTCTCTCGACTAACAAGAAAAACAAGGAAATCCGCTTAACTAGCCGTGTAAAATTCCGAGAAGCCATTTGCTGTCAATCTTCATTAAATCTAGTCTTGAGCACTAAATATGCCTCCATCTCTATTTTTCCACATAAAATATAATCACACACTGTTCTAAAGTCATCAGAATGTTAATTTACTCAAATTGTAGCACGTTCGCCTCATTTATTAGGTTCTGATTTACTTAGTACAGTTACATGTTAGTTACCATGACGACCAATCAAACCTACATGTCATGTATTAACAGCATTTGTTTAAATGTTTAGAAGCTTCATGTAAAGAATAGTAATGCAATGCTTGAATCTAGAGGAAGTCTTTTGACTAACTAATGCACAGAATGTGAGACATTTCTTTAGCCTTAAAAATGTCTGTATGTGATCGGTTTGATTCATGTTTAAGGCAAATTTTGGGAGCTATAGACTTTTGTTGTTTTCATTCTAGTTACAATAATTATTTGCAAGCCAATCCTTGATTGGAAGTTGTACATGAGAGCAGTTGATTGTAAAATAATCTACAACTTGTAGATAAAAATATATGATATTTAGAAATTAAACAAAGCTAATGGTGTTGGGTATGGGAACTTTTAACCTTTATATACGACAGAAGTCTGTGCCTGCTCACAGAAGATTGGAAATCGCGGACAAGTTTGTGGTTTGTTCACCATTTTCATAAGCAAAGTTGCATGTTGTTTTGAAAAAAGAAAATTATTTGTGACTACTTTTATTTTAAACTTGTTCTAGTAGTCTTTTTAATTACTTGTTCTGAGATTGTTTCATAATACTTCACTAAAATGTACGAGAAAGCTTGCAGACAGTAAAGCCTTTCACATAAGCATTTTGGTCATGGATGTGATTTAAGGAGCAGTTTAAAAGTGTATATAAAGCAACTAATCATAAGAATTTGTTGTCTGAAGATTAGTCATGTGTGAAGGGCACTTTACTTCAGGAATAAGTACTGTTTCACATTGCGAATTAGCCCAAAAATATTGAAGAGTTTATTACCTCCTGTTTTAACTTCAAAATATTTTGTTTTGAAACACTGCAGAGTAAAGTCACTGTTCCATCTTAAATGTAGTTTATTCTGCGTATATTCTATTAAATTATGGGCTTCTCCCTCATCCTTTGTGTTTGTTTACTAATGACTCCTGACTCACACTCATCATAGACATTTAAATTAATTATAATGTTTGTAACATATAGACAATAGTATTGTTTACTTGTAAAGAGAGTTAAGTGTAGTGGAAATACCCTGGTGTGCTGTCATGTGGAGCATGATCTGGATCATACATGTAAATGGAGAGAGATTTGAAGGTTGCTTGTGTATTGTTATGGCCGGGATTGGTGCCGTGTACTTGTTTGCATTGCAAATTGAAGGAGGAGGTGTGTTATGGTGGAGATAGTTTTGTGGATGCCATTATTGTTCTGTCACACTGATTGGTTGGCCGAAATGGAATTGGATTTGGAATATCTATTGTTGTCTGGAGTTAATTCAAGGTGCAACATAACTTATGTTGGTATGTCAGTTTACTAGTGGACACATTTTTTGTGGTACAAACTTGTATGTGTCTAGGTATCACTGACGCTTGTGTGTTGTTACATCCGGACTCTGAGATGGAGGGGCAGCTCGTCTCCAAGCCCTTCTTGTTGAGATGATTGAAATTTGGCACATGTCTCTAGGGCAATGGCTGGGTGTCACTTCTCGGAGAGTGTTTTTTCAGCACAAGGTGAGTTTTGTTCATTCTGTAAGTGAAGTACATTGGTATTTGTAAATTGTTGATGGGGTGCACCGATGTAGTTGAATTCCCTGGGATGCTTGTTTCACATGGGGAGAAGGGTGAGGGAGCTTTGGGTTGCATGTGATTGCTTTGTGTCTGTAATACATTTTGTTTTTATATATATAGTCCAGTTCCGTTTGGTGTTTTTATTTTTGTTTCCTTTTTTTTTTCTTAAAGGCATGCTATTGTCTTTGGAATAGCACTTTTCTACTTGCGCTTTTCAGACATTCTGAAGGGGTGAGCTTATATACGGATGAAATGGTTGTGAATAATGCAGTGTGAAAGGGAAAAGGGGAGGGAGGCTGTTCACCTGGCATTACATTTGCTTGTTCTGTGAGACTCAGAATTGGAAAGGTGGTGTGACTCTTCATTGTAGTTTGTATCTTGCAGCTGGGAGGTATGGGACTATCTTTGAAATGATTGGTCTTTGCAGTGACCGGAGAGGTAGATGACCCAAGCTGCAGACTGATTTATAGTATTGCCTATATGAATACTTACAAGCAAGTGTGGTTGGGTATTTGTGTAGTCTGGAGTCTGGGTGCGATAATGCGAGGGTAATGAAAGAAATGAATTAATGAAGGAAAAATAAGAAAAAAAAAGGGGGAGAAGGAAAGAAATTCTTTCTTTTTTTAAACATTCTTATATAACTGCTGATGTGACTTGTAAGGGAGTATATAAAGAAATGCTTAATAGTTTAGATTAATGTAAAAATTGGGTCTAAATGTCAAATGGTTGTCATATACTTTATACATCTCAAGAGATTGAAGACTAGAATGTTAATGACTTGAGTTTAGTTAAAGTGAATGTAAATGATACAAAAAAGAGTACACCAGGTGTTCCATTTCTGTCTATGCATTTCGCTGATGATGGTGTTCCCTTGGTGGAAAATGCCAAAAAAAGAAGGATGGGGAAAAAAATCACATCAGACATACTCCCATATGTTACTATTGCAGATCAATTAGGATTGTTTTAAAATGTTTAAGGAAAGTCATGTTTATTGGTAAACATTATTACATCAATGCTGATCTAAAATATGCCTCATTTGCTGTATTACTCACAGTATCTATGTGAAACATTAAACATTAAAAGATAAACACACTTATAATGTTACTTATCATTTCACAGACTGCTGTATTGTATTTGATTGTTTCAGTATAGAATTATTTGTTTATTTCATAGAGGAAGGATAAAATAGTTTGCATATTGTTGGAAACATACACCTAAGAAGCCAAATGATCTTTACTTGTGTTGGCCATGTTAATACATTAATTTATAAAAAAAAAAAAAAAAAAAAAAAAAAAATCAGATAAAGGTATATATTCCTATAAGTATATGTGAAATTAAGTGTGAGGGAGGCACTTATTTGAAATGCTACACAGATCAATACTACATGTAACTGTATTATATGCAATTATTACCTGCACTGTTATGAAGCCATTGGGCTATGAATATGTTACTTTTAGGAACTAAAAGTCTGTCTGCACGAGATTGATTTAGTGCTATATTGCCTAATGTTGTGAATCTTTTATAGTTCCTGGTGCTAGTTGTAGTGAAGCGAACGCTACCTGGTTTTAAAATAATAATAAATGTTATCTTTCAGAATAAACATTCCTAGATGTGTATAAATAATTACTTACAAGGCAACGTGAAAATATCAAAAACTTGAATTAAAATCTAACACCATACCACTAAAAGACCACCAAACTGCCCATTTAAGCTTAATAAATAACAGACAATGGAAGTGCGAAATGAGGGGTCATGTTCCAGTACCCCGGATTAAAGTCATAACAAAGATGTGATGCTCTGATAACCTTTCCTTGATACAAATGTATATTATAAACAGATGCCAAAAACTGTTAAACAGAAACACAGCAAATCCTTATATTGTTATCATATATGTAAAGTGTTTGAAAGAAGACCCCTCTTTCTTTTCTTATAAAGAACCAGATTGTAGTGGTGAATGACTGCCACTTAAACAAATATAAACAATACACTCTAAGACTCCTTTGTAATCTATTATAGTTATATTAGGGGTTAATTCTGATATAGAAGTTATAGTAGTGTTTTTGAATTTAGATTTTTATAACTCTTGATGTACTGGATTTTCATAACAATTGTTGTCATAAAGGCTTTCACATGTTTGGAAGTCATCAGTATTTACGTTAACAGAGTTACATTAATATTTTAAAGCCTATAATGAATGCATAGTTCTCTGAAGAAGTAACTTTTTCCATAAAAAAGGTAAAGGAGATGACATCATCTAAAATATCTTCCAGTCTAAGCACAATAATTTAAAAATGTACCAACTAGAAACAATGAGTTTGGAAGTTCTTTGTTTCTGACAAAGATGTACATAAAGCAATTTAAGCAAATGATCTAACTTATTTATACCTACATATTTATGAGTTTTATTTTTCTAAGCACTTAAGAACTTCTTTAGGCTCACATCTTTTCTGAATAAAAGATACAGGTTAAAAATTAGTATACTGACATTGCTTAATATCTAATTGTTACTAGTCTGTACATGGTTATGATATATGTCTGAACATATTTGAAGTAAATTGCATGTATTCAGATTATTCCTTTGTTTTCTGTTTTAGTAATTTATTTGTATATAACGAGGGGAACCAGAACAGTAACTGACTAAAATCTGGTTTAAATACTTCTTTGAGTAAGAATGCTCATATAAAACTTTAACTTTAACTTCGAAGCAATTTGGGATTTGTTCCATTATTATTTTCCATTATTATTTATAGATAATGGAAGTTAAAATTGCATGGTAGTTGAAATTTTAATTACTTTATTTTATCAATTATTTGAATCTGTACAAATTAAGATATAACAAAATATTGTTTTAAGTTAAAGGTGTGGAAACTTCCACACAAATATTCTTAACTATAATTTTGATTAAAAATTTATACTAATGTAAACTCCTACTATCAGTAAGAGGTCTTCAGGATGCTAAGCTTGGAGCTCAGACTCGCCTACTTTGATCAATATTGTTAGAAAATGATGGTTAATCTGGATGAATATCTTTGTTCTGTCAGATTAGGAATGATACTCATTCCATGTCAGTTAAATGGTTTAATGAATAATATCTGTCATTAAAATATATACTTTTCATGAAGGTTATACAAGATTTAAATAAAATAAATACTTATTACTACACTACTCTAATTTCTCTAATCAATAAAAAATTAAGATGGACTTCACTTTTCTTTCTTTAAATGTTAATGGGTTAAATAACCCAAGGAAAAGATTCAATTTACTAAAGTACCAAAAATTAAATAAAGTTCAAGTAATCTTTATACAAGAAACTCACTTAAAAACAAATGATAGCTTTACTTGGAACCCAAATGAATAATTGAAATTATCTAATTCTTCACATATCAAACAAAACTAGAGGAGTTCTAACACTATGGAAGAAAAACATAATTTTCCCTCAAGTAATTTATAATTATGAAGATGAGGAAGGTCTTTTATCAATTATAATAATACAATTTAGTAATAGACTCTGGACATTAGCTAATGCTTATTGGTTCCCTGGAATTGGAACAAAAACAATAAAACAACTTTAGAACTTATCACCAAAAATACTAAGCATAGTTTAATTCTAGGAGGAGATTTCAACTGTCTATTTAATGATTAGAAACCTCTAACAAAAGACCTTTCCGTACTATCTCTATAGGGATTTTTTTTTTAAAATGGATAGATAACTCACACTTATATGATTTGTTTTATCTCAAAACTGACAATTCATTAGAATTCTCTCACTGTTATTTTAGACACAACACTCAGACTAGAATTGATAAAATCATTATATCAAAAGATCTAAAAACAAAAATATCATATTTTACAATAACCCCGTGTCCTCTATCTGATCACATTGCACTTATATATAAAATATTCAAACAGACATTAAGAAATTGATATATACTAAAAGAATCCCAGCTTATATTACTAAATTAAAATAGTTTAAACCTTGGTTAGTTCCAGACTTAAAATATTTCCTAGATATAAATGTAACAAGTGAGGTAAATATGGTAATTATATGGGATTCATTGAAAGCATATTTATACGGCAAAATCATAACATGGTCTAATAATAAAACAAAGGAATGGAAGTCTGAATTATCTAACATACAAAAACAAATAAATATAATTAACAATGATAATTCGAGAATTTTATCAGGTAAGAAAAAAGAAATTGAATCTTTAAATAAAAAAATATATTGACATCCTGACTCACAAAACTTACTTAGCTTCAGAAAAACTAAAACTAAATTATTTTTCTATGTCTCCAAAACATACGCACAATTTAGCAATAAGAGTTAAAAGACAATCCACTGAAAATAATATTGTGAGTGTGGTTTATGAAGGGCGGAGAAAAAAAAGTCTCAGATATAAGTGACATTTTTGATGCTTTCAAATATTTTTCGGAACAATACGAAAGTAAAGAATTTCAATATAGAAATTCGGAATATGACTTAGACGTTTCCAAATTAAAAAAACTACCAGAAAAATTAATAAATGATGTCCAGAAACAAATTTCACTAAAGGAAATTACTGAAAAAATTAGAGAAAGCAAAAATAACAAAGCTCCAGGTATAGGTGGTATTATCCAGGTATAGGTGGTATTATCAATGAAATATATAAACTATTACCATCCTCTGCTATATAAGTTCTTCACAAAATTTTAAATGAATCGTATTTACAAGGTACAATTCCACCCACATGGAGGTATTCATTAATTACTCCTATATTAAAAAAAAATAAAGATTCTAGTCTCTGTAGTTCATATAGACCAATATCTTTGATTAATAATGATTATAAAATATTAATGTCTATTCTAGTTAATAGATTTAAAAAATCATTAACACACCTCATCTCTGAAAATCATACAGGCTTTATTTATAATAGGCATACTCAAGATAACATTCAAAGAATACTAACTACCACAGATATTTTAAATAGAGATAATCAAGAAGCTCTTATAATTACTCTTGACATTGAAAAAGCCTTTGACTCATTAAATTGGAATTTTCTTTTTAAAATTCTTGAATCATATAAATTTCCTATCCAATTCATTACTTTTATAAACATATTTATAATAACAATTTAGCTTATGTAAAAGTAGGACCATTTATGTCTGAATCTATTGAAATAACTAAATGCACCAAACAAGGATGCACAACGTCCCCAATTCTATTTGCACTAGCAATAGCACATTTCTCAATGGCAATCCAATTAAATAATACAATCAAAGGAATTAATATATATAATCAATCTGATTCTAAGATAATGTCATTTGCTGATGATATCTTACTTACTTTAAGAAATTCAGTGGAATCCCTACAAGAATTAGACTTATTAGTTAAATTTTGTATTGTATTTCAGGATTAAAAATTTGTAGTTCTAAATCTAACCACTTACTACTAAATAAAACAAATCTCAATGATAACAATGAATCAACTACAACTTAAATAATTGGGAAACAATTATCCTCTTTAAAATGTTTAGGGATTGTTTTTTGTGAGAAAATTGATTTAACCTTAAATACGAACTATAACAATATTATAAATAATTTAAAAATTCTTACAGAGAAATGGAATAAACTACGCTTAAAATTTGAAGATAGACTACAATTAATTAAAATGGTATTATTACCAAAGATAAATTACATTGCATTATCTATTCCCATATTACCCAGTAAATGTCTTCTAAGAGAAATAAATAAAATACTTTTAAAATTTTGATGGTACCCAAAAAAAAAATAGAATAGTTTTATCAAATCATATTAGACCTTGGGAGCTTGCAGGAATAACTTTTCCATATTTAGAATCATATATTAAAGCTTCTAATCTTAAAAGTATCTTAAATTGGATAGATCCAAAGTTTTCTTCAGCTTGGAAGTCTCTTCAAACTACTATTATTCTAAATGAGAATAAATTAATAAAAAATGTACAACTTAATGAACAAAACAACAAACTTTGGTATGTACTTTGTGTTACTTTACAATATAACATTATTAAACTCAGAAATCTAAAGTTTACAAACTATATCTACAATACTTTTAGAAATTTCATCAATAATAATATTGATATTAAATTATGGTTACACTTATTATTCCCCTTTAAGACTACAAGGAATTTTTTAATAATATCAATACAGATAATCTTAATAATTGGGAAATAAAAAAAAATTACTTGTTGGTACCAATGTACAATGAACTTAGTCACCCTAGATGCACAAAATTTATTTGAGACATTTAATATATCAGAATCAAATTGGTTAGCTCTTAATAGCTTAATTCCATTTACTCAAGCTCTATGTAGGACAATAGTGAACTCTTCCTTTAAACCATTGCCTAAATTTGTATTCATTATACATGAAATACTATATGGAAAACTTGATTGGAAGAATGTAATCTCAAAACTTTATAAAATTATTATTATTTATAAAACTATTCCTAATCAGAAATTTTGGAATTTTATTACTAAAGGTTATACAATGTCCTTAACTTTGGAGAAAAAAACTAATCTCCTGCACTCCATTAAACTAACATCCAATCTACAAGTCTGGAGGATTTTTCCTGGAAATTCTTGCATAGGGCTTTTTATACACCTAATAAAATTGCTAAAGTTAATCTTTCTAAAAAAATAATATGTTGGAGATGTTCCCAAAAATGTAAGGCTGACCAGTCTCTTATATTTCAAGAATGTTCTCTAATTAAGACATTTTGGAATGAAATTGGAAAATTTCTTCAAGCTATTTTTACTGATTCATTCATATTACCAAAATATTTAATAATTTGGAATGTAAATGAGTCTATTGCAATGAACAACAAAAATAAATGATACCCATTCCATGTCAGTTAAATTGTTTATTAGTCAATTTTTAAGATTTTTTTTCTTTTTCAGGCCTCAACTTAATTTTAAATTAAATTTGTTAATGGGAATTAACAATCTGTCATTAAAATATATACTTTTCATGAAGGTTATACAAGATTTAAATAAAATAAATAATTATTACTACACTACTCTAATTTCTCTAATGAATAAAAAATTAAGATGGACTTAACTTTTCTTTCTTTAAATGTTAATGGGTTAAATAACCCAAGGAAAAGATTCAATTTACTAAAGTACCAAAAATTAAATAAAGTTCAAGTAATCTTTATACAAGAAACTCACTTAAAAACAAATTATAGCTTTACTTAGAACCCAAATGAATAATTGAAATTATCTAATTCTTCACACATCAAACAAACCTAGAGGAGTTTTAACACTATGGAAGAAAAACATAATTTTCCCTCAAGTAATTTATAATTATGAAGATGAGGAAGGTCTTTTATCAATTATAATAATAAAATTTATTAATAGACTCCGGACATTAGCTAATGCTTATTGGTTCCCTGGAATTGGAACAAAAACAACAAAAAAACTTTAGAACTTATCACCAAAAATACTAAGCGTAGTTTAATTCTAGGAGGAGATTTCAACTGTCTATTTAATGATTAGAAACCTCTAACAAAAGACCTTTCCGTACTACCTCTATAGGGATTTTTTTTTAAAAAATGGATAGATAACTCACAATTATATGATTTGTTTTATCTCAAAACTGACAATTCATTAGAATTCTCTCAATGTTATTTTAGACACAATATTCAGACTAGAATTGATAAAATCATTATATCAAAAGATCTAAAAACAAAAATATCATATTTTACAATAACCCTGTGTCCTCTATCTGATCACATTGCACTTATTTATAATATTCAAACAGACATTAAGAAATTGATATATACTAAAAGAATCCCAGTTTATATTACTAAATTAAAATAGTTTAAACCTTGGTTAGTTTCAGAATTAAAATATTTCCTAGATATAAATTTAAAAAGTGAGGTAAATATGGTAATTATATGGGATTCATTGAAAGCATATTTATACTGCAAAATCATAACATGGTCTAATAATAAAACAAAGGAATGGGAGTCTGAATTATCTAACATACAAAAACAAATACATATAATTAACAATGATAATTCGAGAATTTTGTCAGGTAAGAAAAAAGAAATTGAATCTTTAAATAAAAAATATATTGACATCCTGACTCACAAAACTTACTTAGATTCAGAAAAACTAAAACTAAATTATTTTTCTATGTCTCCAAAACATACGCACAATTTAGCAATAAGAGTTAAAAGACAATCAACTGAAAATAATATTGTGAGTGTGGTTCATGAAGGGCAGAGAAAAAAAAAAGTCTCAGATATAAGTGACATTTTTGATGCTTTCAAATATTTTTCGGAACAATACGAAAGTAAAGAATTTCAATATAGAAATTCAGAATATGTCTTAGACTTTTCCAAATTAAAAAAACTACCAGAAAAATTAATAAATGATATCCAGAAACAAATTTCACAAAAGGAAATTACTGAAAAAATTAGAGAAAGCAAAAATAACAAAGCTCCAGGTATAGGTGGTATTATCAATGAAATATATAAACTATTACCATCCTCTGCTATATCAGTTCTGCACAAAATTTTAAATGAATCGTATTTACAAGGTACAATTCCACCCTCATGGAGGTATTCATTAATTACTCCTATATTAAAAGAAAACAAAGATTCTAGTCTCTGTAGTTCATATAGACCAATATCTTTGATTAATAATGATTATAAAATATTAATGTCTATTCTAGTTAATAGATTTAAAAAATCATTAACACACCTCATCTCTGAAAATCATACAGGCTTTATTTATAACATGCATACTCAAGATAACATTCAAAGAATACTAACTACCTCAGATATTTTAAATACAGATAATCAAGAAGCTCTTATAATTAATCTTGACATTGAAAAAGCCTTTGACTCATTAAATTGGAATTTTCTTTTTAAAATTCTTGAATCATATAAATTTCCTATCCAATTCATTACTTTTATAAACACATTTATAATAACAATTTAGCTTATGTAAAATTAGGACCATTCATGTCTGAATCTATTGAAATAACTAAATGCACCAAACAAGGATGCCCAACGTCCCCAATTCTATTTGCACTAGCAAAAGCACATTTCTCAATGGCAATCCAATTAAATAATACAATCAAAGGAATTAATATATATAATCAATTTAATTCTAAGATAATGTCATTTGCTGATGATATCTTACTTACTTTAAGAAATTCAGTGGAATCCCTACAAGAATTAGACTTATTAGTTAAATTTTGTATTGTATTTCAGGATTAAAAATTTGTAGTTCTAAATATAACCACTTACTACTAAATAAAACAAATCTCAATGATAACAATGAATCAACTACAAATTAAATAATTGGGAAACAATTATCCTCTTTAAAATGTTTAGGGATTGTTTTTTGTGAGAAAATTGATATAATCTTAAATACGAACTATAACAATATTATAAATAATTTAAAAAATTCTTACAGAGAAATGGAATAAACTACGCTTAAATTTGAAGATAGACTACAATTAATGAAAATGGTATTATTACCAAAGATAAATTACATTGCATTATCTATTCCCATATTACCCAGTAAATGTCTTCTAAGAGAAATAAATAAAATACTTTTAAAATTTTGATGGTACCCAAAAAAAAAAATAGAATAGGTTTATCAAATCATATTAGACCTTGGGAGCTTGCAGGAATAACTTTTCCAGATTTAGAATCATATATTAAAGCTTGTAATCTTAAAAGTATCTTAAATTGGATAGATCCAAAGTTTTCTTCAGCTAGGAAGTCTCTTCAAACTACTATTATTCTAAATGAGAATAAATTAATAAAAAATGTACAACTTAATGAACAAAACAACAAACTTTGGTATGTACTTTGTGTTACTTTACAATATAACATTATTAAACTCAGAAATCTAAAGTTTATAAACTATATCTACAATACTTTTAGAAATTTCATCAATAATAATATTGATATTAAATTATGGTTGCACTTATTATTCCCTTTTAAAACTACAAGGAATTTTTTAATAATATCAATACAGATAATCTTAATAATTGGGAAATAAAAAAAATGTACGTGTTGGTACCAATGTACAATGAACTTAGTCACCCTAGATGCACAAAATTTAATTGAGACATTTAATATATCAGAATCAAATTGGTTAGCTCTTAATAGCTTAATTCCATTTACTCAAGCTCTATGTAGGACAATAGTGAACTCTTCCTTTAAACCATTGCCTAAATTTATATTCATTATACATGAAATACTATATGGAAAACTTGATTGGAAGAATGTAATCTCAAAACTTTATAAAACTATTATTATTTATAAAACTACTCCTAATCAGAAATTTTGGAATTTTATTACTAAAGGTTATACAATGTCCCTAACTTTGGAGAAAAAAAACTAATCTCCTGCACTCCATTAAACTAACATCCAATCTACAAGTCTGGAGGATTTTTCCTGGAAATTCTTGCACAGGGCCTTTTATACTCCTAATAAAATTGCTAAAGTTAATCTTTCTAAAGAAATAATATGTTGGAGATGTTCCCAAAAATGTAAGGCTGATCGGTCTCTTATATTTTAAGAATGTTCTCTAATTAAGACATTTTGGAATGAAATTGGAAAATTTCTTCAAGCTATTTTTACTGATTCATTCATATTACCAAAATATTTAATAATTTGGAATGTAAATGAGTCTATTACAATGAACAACAAAAATAAATGATACCCATTCCATGTCAGTTAAATTGTTTATTAGTCAATTTTTAAGATTTTTTTTTTCTTTTTCAGGCCTCAACTTAATTTTAAATTAAATTTGTTAATGGGAATTAACAATCTGTCATTAAAATATATACTTTTCATGAAGGTTATACAAGATTTAAATAAAATAAATACTTATTACTACACTACTCTAATTTCTCTAATGAATAAAAAATTAAGATGGACTTAACTTTTCTTTCTTTAAATGTTAATGGGTTAAATAACCCAAGGAAAAGATTCAATTTACTAAAGTACCAAAAATTAAATAAAGTTCAAGTAATCTTTATACAAGAAACTCACTTAAAAACAAATGATAGCTTTACTTAGAACCCAAATGAATAATTGAAATTATCTAATTCTTCACACATCAAACAAACCTAGAGGAGTTTTAACACTATGGAAGAAAAACATAATTTTCCCTCAAGTAATTTATAATTATGAAGATGAGGAAGGTCTTTTATCAATTATAATAATAAAATTTATTAATAGACTCTGGACATTAGCTAATGCTTATTGGTTCCCTGGAATTGGAACAAAAACAATAAAAAAACTTTAGAACTTATCACCAAAAATACTAAGCGTAGTTTAATTCTAGGAGGAGATTTCAACTGTCTATTTAATGATTAGAAACCTCTAACAAAAGACCTTTCCGTACTACCTCTATAGGGAATTTTTTTTAAAAAATGGATAGATAACTCACAATTATATGATTTGTTTTATCTCAAAACTGACAATTCATTAGAATTCTCTCAATGTTATTTTAGACACAACACTCAGACTAGAATTGATAAAATCATTATATCAAAAGATCTAAAAACAAAAATATCATATTTTACAATAACCCTGTGTCCTCTATCTGATCACATTGCACTTATTTATAATATTTAAACAGACATTAAGAAATTGATATATACTAAAAGAATCCCAGGTTATATTACTAAATTAAAATAGTTTAAACCTTGGTTAGTTTCAGAATTAAAATATTTCCTAGATATAAATTTAAAAAGTGAGGTAAATATGGTAATTATATGGGATTCATTGAAAGCATATTTATACTGCAAAATCATAACATGGTCTAATAATAAAACAAAGGAATGGGAGTCTGAATAATCTAACATACAAAAACAAATACATATAATTAACAATGATAATTCGAGAATTTTGTCAGGTAAGAAAAAAGAAATTGAATCTTTAAATAAAAAATATATTGACATCCTGACTCACAAAACTTACTTAGCTTCAGAAAAACTAAAACTAAATTATTTTTCTATGTCTCCAGAACATACGCACAATTTAGCAATAAGAGTTAAAAGACAATCAACTGAAAATAATATTGTGAGTGTGGTTCATGAAGGGCGGAGAAAAAAAAAAGTCTCAGATATAAGTGACATTTTTGATGCTTTCAAATATCATTTTTCGGAACAATACGAAAGTAAAGAATTTCAATATAGAAATTCAGAATATGTCTTAGACTTTTCCAAATTAAAAAAAACTACCAGAAAAATTAATAAATGATATCCAGAAACAAATTTCACAAAAGGAAATTACTGAAAAAATTAGAGAAAGCAAAAATAACAAAGCTCCAGGTATAGGTGGTATTATCAATGAAATATATAAACTATTACCATCCTCTGCTATATCAGTTCTGCACAAAATTTTAAATGAATCGTATTTACAAGGTACAATTCCACCCTCATGGAGGTATTCATTAATTACTCCTATATTAAAAGAAAACAAAGATTCTAGTCTCTGTAGTTCATATAGACCAATATCTTTGATTAATAATGATTATAAAATGTGAATGTCTATTCTAGTTAATAGATTTAAAAAATCATTAACACACCTCATCTCTGAAAATCATACAGGCTTTATTTATAATAGGCATACTCAAGATAACATTCAAAGAATACTAACAACCTCAGATATTTTAAATAGAGATAATCAAGAAGCTCTTATAATTACTCTTGACATTGAAAAAGCCTTTGACTCATTAAATTGGAATTTTCTTTTTAAAATTCTTGAATCATATAAATTTCCTATCCAATTCATTACTTTTATAAACACATTTATAATAACAATTTAGCTTATGTAAAATTAGGACCATTTATGTCTGAATCTATTGAAATAACTAAATGCACCAAACAAGGATGCCCAATGTCCCCAATTCTATTTGCACTAGCAATAGCACATTTCTCAATGGCAATCCAATTAAATAATACAATCAAAGGAATTAATAAATATATAATCAATTTGATTCTAAGATAATGTCATTTGCTGATGATATCTTACTTACTTTAAGAAATTCAGTGGAATCCCTACAAGAATTAGACTTATTAGTTAAATTTTGTATTGTATTTCAGGATTAAACATTTGTAGTTCTAAATCTAACCACTTACTACTAAATAAAACAAATCTCAATCATAACAATGAATCAACTACAACTTAAATAATTGGGAAACAATTATCCTCTTTAAAATGTTTAGGGATTGTTTTTTGTGAGAAAATTGATTTAACCTTAAATACGAACTATAACAATATTATAAATAATTTAAAAATTCTTACAGAGAAATGGAATAAACTACGCTTAAAATTTGAAGATAGACTACAATTAATTAAAATGTTATTATTACCAAAGATAAATTACATTGCATTATCTATTCCCATATTACCCAGTAAATGTCTTCTAAGAGAAATAAATAAAATACTTTTAAAATTTTGATGGTACCCAAAAAAAAATAGAATAGGTTTATCAAATCATATTAGAACTTGGAAGCTTGCAGGAATAACTTTTCCAGATTTAGAATCATATATTAAAGCTTCTAATCTTAAAAGTATCTTAAATTGGATAGATCCAAAGTTTTCTTCAGCTAGGAAGTCTCTTCAAACTACTATTATTCTAAATGAGAATAAATTAATAAAAAATGTACAACTTAATGAACAAAACAACAAACTTTGGTATGTACTTTGTGTTACTTTACAATATAACATTATTAAACTCAGAAATCTAAAGTTTATAAACTATATCTACAATACTTTTAGAAATTTCATCAATAATAATATTGATATTAAATTATGGTTACACTTATTCCCTTTTAAAACTACAAGGAATTTTTTAATAATATCAATACAGATAATCTTAATAATTGGGAAATAAAAAAAATTACGTGTTGGTACCAATGTACAATGAACTTAGTCACCCTAGATGCACAAAATTTAATTGAGACATTTAATATATCAGAATCAAATTGGTTAGCTCTTAATAGCTTAATTCCATTTACTCAAGCTCTACGTAGGACAATAGTGAACTCTTCCTTTAAACCATTGCCTAAATTTATATTCATTATACATGAAATACTATATGGAAAACTTGATTGGAAGAATGTAATCTCAAAACTTTATAAAATTATTCTAAAGGTTATACAATGTCCCTAACTTTGGAGAAAAAAACTAATCTCCTGCACTCCATTAAACTAACATCCAATCTACAAGTCTGGAGGAATTCTCCTGGAAATTCTTGCACAGGGTTTTTTATACTCCTAATAAAATTACTAAAGTTAATCTTTCTAAAGAAAAATTATGTTGGAGATGTTCCCAAAAATGTAAGGCTGATTGGTCTCTTCTATTTTAAGAATGTTCTCTAATTAAGACATTTTGGAATGAAATTGGAAAATTTCTTCAAGCTATTTTTACTGATTCATTCATATTACCAAAATATTTAATAATTTGGAATGTAAATGAGTCTATTACAATGAACAACAAAAATAAATGATACCCATTCCATGTCAGTTAAATGGTTTATTAGTCAATTTTTAAGATTTTTTTTTCTTTTTCAGGCCTCAACTTAATTTTAAATAAAATTCGTCAATGGGAATTAACAATCTGTCATTAAAATATATACTTTTCATGAAGGTTATACAAGATTTAAATAAAATAAATACTTATTACTACACTACTCTAATTTCTCTAATCAATAAAAAATTAAGATGGACTTAACTTTTCTTTCTTTAAATGTTAATGGGTTAAATACCCCAAGGAAAAGACTCAGTTTACTAAAGTACCAAAAATTAAATAAAGTTCAAGTAATCTTTATACAAGAAACTCACTTAAAAAACAAATGATAGCTTTACTTGGAACCCAAATGAATAATTGAAATTATCTAATTCTTCACACATCAAACAAACCTAGAGGAGTTTTAACACTATGGAAGAAAAACATAATTTTCCCTCAAGTAATTTATAATTATGAAGATGAGGAAGGTCTTTTATCAATTATAATAATAAAATTTAGTAATAGACTCTGGACATTAGCTAATGCTTATTGGTTCCCTGGAATTGGAACAAAAACAATAAAAAAACTTTAGAACTTATCACCAAAAATACTAAGCGTAGTTTAATTCTAGGAGGAGATTTCAACTGTCTATTTAATGATTAGAAACCTCTAACAAAAGACCTTTCCGTACTACCTTTATAGGGAATTGTTTTTAAAAATGGATAGATAACTCACAATTATATGATTTGTTTTATCTCAAAACTGACAATTCATTAGAATTCTCTCACTGTTATTTTAGACACAACACTCAGACTAGAATTGATAAAATCATTATATCAAAAGATCTAAAAACAAAAATATCATATTTTACAATAACCCTGTGTCCTCTATCTGATCACATTGCACTTATTTATAATATTCAAACAGACATTAAGAAATTGATATATACTAAAAGAATCCCCAGCTTATATTACTAAATTAAAATAGTTTAAACCTTGGTTAGTTTCAGAATTAAAATATTTCCTAGATATAAATTTAACAAGTGAGGTAAATATGGTAATTATATGGGATTCATTGAAAGCATATTTATACGGCAAAATCATAACATGGTCTAATAATAAAACAAAGGAATGGGAGTCTGAATTATCTAACATACAAAAACAAATACATATAATTAACAATGATAATTTGAGAATTTTTATCAGGTAAGAAAAAAGAAATTGAATCTTTAAATAAAAAATATATTGACATCCTGACTCACAAAACTTACTTAGCTTCAGAAAAACTAAAACTAAATTATTTTTCTATGTCTCCAAAACATACGCACAATTTAGCAATAAGAGTTAAAAGACAATCAACTGAAAATAATATTGTGAGTGTGGTTCATGAAGGGCGGAGAAAAAAAAAGTCTCAGATATAAGTGACATTTTTGATGCTTTCAAATATCATTTTTCGGAACAATATGAAAGTAAAGAATTTCAATATAGAAATTCGGAATATGTCTTAGACTTTTCCAAATTAAAAAAACTACCAGAAAAATTAATAAATGATATCCAAAAACAAATTTCACTAAAGGAAATTACTGAAAAAATTAGAGAAAGCAAAAATAACAAAGCTCCAGGTATAGGTGGTATTATCAATGAAATATATAAACTATTACCATCCTCTGCTATATCAGTACTGCACAAAATTTTAAATTAATCGTATTTACAAGGTACAATTCCACCCTCATGGAGGTATTCATTAATTACTCCTATATTAAAAGAAAACAAAGATTCTAGTCTCTGTAGTTCATATAGACCAATATCTTTGATTAATAATGATTATAAAATATTAATGTCTATTCTAGTTAATAGATTTAAAAAATCATAACACACCTCATCTCTGAAAATCAAACAGGCTTTATTTATAATAGGCATACTCAAGATAACATTCAAAGAATACTAACTACCTCAGATATTTTAAATAGAGATAATCAAGAAGCTCTTATAATTACTCTTGATATTGAAAAAGCCTTTGACTCATTAAATTGGAATTTTCTTTTTAAAATTCTTGAATCATATAAATTTCCTATCCAATTCATTACTTTTATAAACACATTTATAATAACAATTTAGCTTATGTAAAATTAGGACCATTTATGTCTGAATCTATTGAAATAACTAAATGCACCAAACAAGGATGCCCAATGTCCCCAATTCTATTTGCACTAGCAATAGAACATTTCTCAATGGCAATCCAATTAAATAATAAAATCAAAGGAATTAATATATATAATCAATTTGATTCTAAGATGATGTCATTTGCTGATGATATCTTACTTACTTTAAGAAATTCAGTGGAATCCCTACAAGAATTAGACTTATTAGCTAATTTTTTTATTGTATTTCAGGATTAAAAATTTGTAGTTCTAAATCTAACCACTTACTACTAAATAAAACAAATCTCAATGATAACAATGAATCAACTACAAATTAAATAATTGGGAAACAATTATCCTCTTTAAAATATTTAGGGATTGTTTTTTGTGAGAAAATTGATTTAACCTTAAATACGAACTATAACAATATTATAAATAATTTAAAAATTCTTACAGAGAAATGGAATAAACTACGCTTAAAATTTGAAGATAGACTACAATTAATGAAAATGGTATTATTACCAAAGATAAATTACATTGCATTATCTATTCCCATATTACCCAGTAAATGTCTTCTAAGAGAAATAAATAAAATACTTTTAAAATTTTGATGGTACCCAAAAAAAATAGAATAGGTTTATTAAATCATATTAGACCTTGGGAGCTTGCAGGAATAACTTTTCCAGATTTAGAATCATATATTAAAGCTTCTAATCTTAAAAGTATCTTAAATTGGATAGAACCAAAGTTTTCTTCAGCTTGGAAGTCTCTTCAAACTACTATTATTCTAAATGAGAATAAATTAATAAAAAATGTACAACTTAATGAACAAAACAACAAACTTTGGTATGTACTTTGTGTTACTTTACAATATAACATTATTAAACTCAGAAATCTAAAGTTTATAAACTATATCTACAATACTTTTAGAAATTTCATCAATAATAATATTGATATTAAATTATGGTTACACTTATTATTCCCTTTTAAAACTACAAGGAATTTTTTAATAATATCAATACAGATAATCTTAATAATTGGGAAATAAAAAAAAATTTACGTGTTGGTACCAATGTACAATGAACTTAGTCACCCTAGATGCACAAAATGTAATTGAGACATTTAATATATCAGAATCAAATTGGTTAGCTCTTAATAGCTTAATTCCATTTACTCAAGCTCTATGTAGGACAATAGTGAACTATTCCTTTAAACCATTGCCTAAATTTATATTCATTATACATGAAATACTATATGGAAAACTTTATTGGAAGAATGTAATCTCAAAACTTTATAAAATTATTATTATTTATAAAACTACTCCTAATCAGAAATTTTGGAATTTTATTACTAAAGATTATACAATGTCCCTAACTTTGGAGAAAAAAAACTAATCTCCTGCACTTCATTAAACTAACATCCAATCTACAAGTCTGGACGATTTTCCTGGAAATTCTTGCATAGAGCTATCTATACTCCTAATAAAATTGCTAAAGTTAATCTTTCTAAAGAAATAATATGTTGGAGATGTTCCCAAAAATGTAAGGCTGATCGGTCTCTTATATTGTAAGAATGTTCTCTAATTAAGACATTTTGGAATGAAATTGGAAAATTTCTTCAAGCTATTTTTACTGATTCATTCATATTACCAAAATATTTAATAATTTGAAATGTAAATGAGTCTATTACAATGAACAATAAAAATAAATATTTACTCTGGACAATGCTGGCAGTAGCCAAAAAATGTATTACAAGAAGATGGGATCCGTCCTTCACTCCAACTATTGAAAATGTTTTAATTCTATTGGAAGAAGTAGCTCTTTTGGAAATAAAAAGCAAAGAACTAAGAATTTTCCCCAGAAAATGGACTAATAATCCTTGGGAGAAAGTCCTCTCCCTTGTTAAGACAATGAATTCAGATCTACTATCATCTACTTAACTAAGATGGAACAAGGAACACTGGAAATTGTATGACCTTATTATATGTTTATAATATGTTGATATTCACTTATTTTTGAATTTGAGGCCTTTGTAAAAATTGTACATAGTTAATCAGTATTGTTATTTAAATTGCAATTTTTTTGTTGTCTTGTTGGAAATCTCAATAAAAAAATTTGAACAAAAAAAAAAAAAAAAGATAGAGAACGCCTTAGCCAAACACACTTTACCATTTCCTGGTCACACTTTCAAGTTCACTGTTATTGAACAGACATCAGTAGATGACAGAAGAGGGCCATCATCTTTGAAATTAGAAGAGCTAGAATTATATTAGCAACTGTCATTAAATGCCTATAGTTTCCTGGGCATTAATGACGTGTGCCATTACTTGCCTATTAAAATTAAAGAGTTTACGTAGGTAACATGGATTTTATGAATATACCTGAAATATATGTATGAAATATTTGTTATGTATTGTACATTATTATGTTAATTTTTTAACTACAGACTTTGGTATTTTATTTTAGGTACCAGTTTTATATTATATGCACTGTAACTTTAAATAGTAGAAGAACGTAGTACGGGTTGCTTCGCACTTGGAAACATTCTTACTTTATCTAGAAGACGGATTACTTAATGCATGTAACTTTGTTGATTTTATTAAGGAAGTGATTTAATATTTTACTTTATCTGAAGAAGTCTGGCCATAGAGTCAGATGCGAAACATTTCATTACACTTGTGTTTTTTGCTCACAGCAGTCCTCTGGCTTTGCTTCTTTACAGTTAGGTTGTTTTCTTGAAAGGAAGCATGCTGAAGTTCCTTTAATGTCATCTTCTGGGTCTCTCATTAATCTGTAGTGCTTCAACCATGACCATTGATCTGGGTACAAAATCCCTTCCAACAACACTGAACTTGCTCACTTTAGCCCTCCTATTTACATACCAATTATTGTTTTTTTTAAACAAAAAAACACTGAGGACTTACCCTGTTAAACAAAATTTCCTGTCATTCATAAACAAATAGTGCTGCTTAAAGTAACAGTTTTAATTACAAAAATTTATCATGATAATTTTATATAGAATACTTGCAGCAGTAGTATGTATATTCTTTTATATGATTTTCTGACATTTATCATGAACAAAAAATCTCTACACTCGGCATCACTATGATACATTGACCCTCCCCCCAGGTTGAAACCCTCTGGTTTCAGGCCTAGCAGTTAAGTTTTGATCCCTAGACAGGCCTTCTGCATTGTGATGTGCTCAGCCTGGTATTTGCTGTCCTGTGAACTTGAATGTATCTATGGCATACCTCACAAATGTATTTTTTAGAATGTCCAGATTTCTGCCTCATATTTTTGATCTGTTTCTTACAAAATTTTGTTTTTCTGCCAAATAATTTACAAATCATTGCAGTTTAAATCCAGAATATAATGACAGATGTTTGAGTTTCATAATTCATACCATTTAGAAATGTCATGCTAATGCAAGACCTTTTTATTCTATCAGTTTTCTAAGTTTGTAAAAGCAGTATTTAAAAATTGTCCCAGTTTTTGGACTTTTGGCACCCTATTATTTAAGGCTTTGCCCAGATTTCTTACTCTAAAAGGTTAAAAGGTATGCTCTATGGAAAAGGCTACTTCTTGCTTCATACTGTCTGATAAATTCATTACATCAGGGTGGCATGGCCTGCTACCAATGTGAACTCCTGGCTTAAGAAGTAATAGTTTAGTGAAAAGAGTGCTGTGTTAATTACTAAATATTTCCTGTCAGTAGTTGATTAACTGGCCTCTGTTTCACTTATGACTCCAAAAATAAACATAATGTTTTTCCTCATCAAAGGCATGTGGCAGCACTATCCCATAATTTATCTCTGATGAATCACTATAAACCAGGTTTAGAGCAAAATATTTCCTTTAGCTACTTTAAAACATTGCATGCCTGTACTGTCCAATTTAAGTTAAGGGTCATCTTCCCTTGTGTCAGATCTGTAAGAATGCATTCAGTTTATATTTTTTGTTTTCCTTTGTACCTGCTAACCATCAGACTACTCTTAGCCAAGTGACCCATTCAATCCCTCATCACTGAGGGCAAAAATCAACCAAGACATGCTACCCACTATACAGCTATCACCATTCCCAGTGCATGCTTGTTTCAGCAAGGGAAGGGTATATGCAGTGTTCCATCATATTCATCACTTTGATGAGTGATGCTGCCAGGGACAGACTATTACTAGTTCTACCCACCAACCCTAAAGTACAGGAAGTGGTTTTCCCAGTTTCTATTGGAGAAATCACACCATACCAGTATGTCTCCAAGTGCACGCATCCATCTCACATCCCTTGAACTGAGACAACCAGATCAAGCCTCTCTACTTCTTTCCCCATTCCTGGCTGGCTTATCCAGTGCCAGGGCTGCTAATCAAACTCTGGCTTATTGGGTCACAGTTAGGAATCCATTCCGTTGTGCCTTGGATCCAGGCTAGGAAGGCATCCTATTGAAGCAAAATAGGATACAAACTTTTAAAAAGTACCCAACTAACCCCACAGATGCCCACATTTGCTTCTCAGCATCTGGAATAAACCATTTTCTCACTGCTTGTATGTTTTTGGAGGGTCTGAAAATGCCTCTACCTATAACATACCCTAAATATTTTATTTATGATCTTGGTGACATAAACACTTAAACCAGCTTGTTTTAGGGGGTCTAGTATAGCCAGTAACTTAGCTAGATGGGATTTCTACTTCTCAGTGTGTGTCAGGACACTGTCTAACTAGCATCAGCATGTCTGACGTGTTTCTAGAACTCAGTCCACTAATTTCTAAAAATGTGCAAGAGGTAGTGCATAGTGCAAAAGGAAAGAAGTTCGCCACTAAAGCCTCATACAAGTCACATCACTGTTCATCACTTAAGAAGCTGAAGTGGCTTGAACTCCCTCAACAACTTCTCTTTAATCAACTTACCTTTACCCACAAAATACTCTATCAATCAAGGAAAAAAACCCTGTGCTCTAAGATCTCATTCAGCCATATTCCTCCTCAAGGCCCCTTCGCTCCAGCAACCAACTACTTCTACACCCCACCAAAGCTAACAATTCAGTAGGTGAATCACTTTTCTCACCTACATCTTCAAACACTGGAATAATCTACCTAACTCACTAGTAACTAACTCCTCAACACTTGAATTTAAAAAACTTCTAAATACACACCTTATTAACACTTGGCTCTGCACCTGCGACTCTCCTGGATGACCTAGTTTTTACTCTATCATCAATACTCTTATTCTACTAACATGCTCCACCACTAATGATAGTTTCCTTTAACTGTACATAATCATTTGGATATACCCACTAAATGTAAACAACCAGTTTTATGTAAATTACTGTTGCTCTACTTATTGTGTCTGAAACCACTGTCTTATATGTATTTGCTTCTCACTTGGCTGTATTTGCTTTCTCTTTTGTATGTGTTTCTCTTGGAGTTTTTCTCCCCAGGCCTCCATTGAAAAAGGACCTATGTCCAGTTGGACTTTCCCAGTAAACAAATGTAAAATAAATACATAAATATATAATGGAATTAGCTCTTTGATATTGTGCAGGTTGTCTTTTTCTATGGCCTCAGCTGTTAGATAGATCTGCCACTATCCAGTTGTTAGACATAATGTGCTCAGGAATCTTGGCTTCCCCAAGTTTTCATTTAATCATCAACTCTAGGAACTGGATAGCTGTCAAATTTTGAAATACTACTCAGCTTCCTAAAAATATTAACAGAACTTGGTTACTCCATCTGGCTTTGTGAATGACACTGTTATTGCAGAGGCTACTTTATTCAACTGATCACATTTATAACCATTGCCTCACCACCTTCACTAAACCAACCATTTAAAAAATATCATTTGTCAGTCCCATACCTAAAAAAATCAAAGCCTACCTCCTGCAATAATTTTTGACCCCTATCCATCTTACCTACTTTTGTCAAGTTGTTGTGTCTTTCGGCTTTTCCCGGTTAGGGGTCGCCACAGTGGAACTCCGGTCCGCTAATGATTGGAAGTAGATTTTTTTACGTGCCAAGTTGCCAGCCCTGACGCAAAGCTAGTTTTTCAAGTGACCCTGCAAAAAACATTGCTTGACAGGGTAAGCCTATCTGGAAATACACTAACCCATACCCTGTCTTCAGATTCCAGATGTCTTGGTATTTCTGTCCCCAGTACAGTGCTGCACTATCTTATAATATGTACTTGCACTTTAGTAATTTGAAAGGTAGAGAGCCAAGAAAAAAACTGGCTGTGGCTTGTAGTGGTAGCAACTTAGCTTCTGATAGTGTGAAGCACTGGAATTTTTCCTTAGGTGTGTATAAAATGAATTAATATATTTTATTAGAGAGGTTTTTATGGTAGTTGAGTTTTAGACAGAGCTCAAGGCAAAGAGAAGGTGTCTGGACACAAGCTATGTATGAAGGATGTCCCAGAAACTGGGAGATTTTGTTGATCCAGAAAAAAAAATACATAGCTAAGCTTGGATCCTAGCTTTTATATATGTTGTTGGAGGTTGTGTTATTGGTCAAGCCATATATGCAATATGAAGTTGCTTCTGTGGTCTGTTATGTGAATAGTTTAGGTGATATAGTTTATCTATTTTGGAGCTGAGACAGTTGTGCAATTGGAATAAATTTTCTTGAAGTAATTTTGCAATGGTTTCTTGAGAAAGATCTCATCTATAGATGACCATATCATTTGCATGTGTAAGTAGTATAAGGTGATGCCATTCTGGAGGAAGTTTACTGATGAAAACACAGAATAGAACACAGGTAAGAGTAGAGCTTTGTGACACTGTAGAGTGGGTCTAGGCCAGGCCATATATATTAGATCAAATCTTTACCTTAAGAAGTTTGCTGGAAAAGAAGTCTTTTAACCAACTGACTGATTCAGGGCTGATGCCTACGTACTATAGATGGAGAAGCAGAAATGATTGATCAACAGGATCAAAGATACAGGTAAGGATAATAAACACTGCAGTTTGTAGCACTTAGCATCTCCCTGCAAAAACCCACAGACCTTAGATCTTTTGGCAAATTGTGGAAGTTATGAAATAATTTACATTCCTCCACATTTAAAGGCAATACAAAAAACTTTTAGTTCTAGACATCATGTCACCTGTTGCACTGAAAGTGAAGGATAACATCTATTTTATTAAGTGGTTATAAAAATGTAATTCTAACTATTTTTTCTGAAGTTTTGCAGGTTAACTTTTGATGTGAAAGTTCAAACTGTTAAAACATATACATTTACACAGTTACAATATTTTATATACATTTCTGCTCTTTTTCATTAGGGTAAACTGTGGATGCATCTTTAAGCTGAGTACTCTACAACATATCTCTTCAGCACACACGTCTGTACAAACCATCATATGACATACAGTTCTAATACATTTGTAACAAAAGCATATGAATCATGTTGATATTCACAAATGACACATAACCATTTACAAAATTGCAGACAGCTCTGCTGGCAGTATCTTCCTCTGTCACACTTCTATATGAACCATATTAATATTCACAAATGACACAGAGTTATTTACAAAGTTCCAGATAGCTAGGCTGACAATATTTCCTTTTGTGATCTTTCTCACACTATCCAGAAAACTCAAGCTAGTTTTTCAAGTGACCCTGCAAAAAACATTGCTTGACAGGGTAAGCCTATCTGGAAATACACTAACCCATACCCTGTCTTCAGATTCCAGATGTCTTGGTATTTCTGTCCCCAGTACAGTGCTGCACTATCTTATAATATGCCTGCAGCCCTAGGCTCTACCATAGTAATTTGGGATTTGGCTGGCTGGCTCCCTGTAGCCATAGATCCCCCTCAGACTCCTCCTGCCTTGTACTGCAAATACTTAACACTAGAGCTTCCCTATCATGATAAGATTATCATATTAACATGGTACAGTTTGTGCCCCAGTCTCCTGCCTAGCAGTTCTACCATGTAGTTAACATCACTGACCTTCATTAGCACTTTGAAGGGTGCCTCCCAGGCTGCCTGCAGCTTGTTGTGTCTGACAGGAATGAGAACCATGACCTGCCGCCTTACAAAATACTCTTTAGCTTGAGCATTACTGTCATATTAGACCTTTTCCTGCTGTTGAGCTTCTGCCAGGTTCTCCAGGACAAAGCCCATGAGTTTCCTGAGCCTTGCCCTGAGGTTTAGGACATGTGCCACAAACAGAGTTCTTGTGAGATTCACACTCACCGTCCCACTCATCTTGAATCAAATCTAGAGGTTCCCTCACCCTATGCCCACACAGCAACTCAAAGGGTGAAAAACCTATGGATTCCTGGGGCACCTCTCTGTAAGCAAATAATAGGTGGGGCAAATATTTGTGCCATTCCCTCTTAAAATGGTCTGCAAATGCTGGTAGCATGGTCTTGAGTGTAGAGTTTAACCCCTCAGGCAGACCATTAGTCTGGGGATGGTAGGGGGTGGTATCTAAGTGCTTCACCCTACAGTACTTCCACAGACATGTCAGCAGGTCTGACATGAAATTGGCCCCTCTGTCAGTCAGTATTTCTTTTGTGAAACTAACCCTGCTGAAAATCTCTAACAATGCATTTGCCACCTTTTCTGCCTCAATGGAGGACAATGCCACTTCCTCAGGGTATCTGGTAGCATAATTTATCACCACTAGGATATACTTCTTCCCTATGGAACTCGGGGTACTCAGAGGCCCCACAATATCCATGGCTGCCATCTGAAATGGCTCCTCAATTACAGGCAAAGGCATCAAAGGAGCTTTCACCTTATCTCCTGCCTTGCCTATCTTTTGACACTGCTCACAGGTCCTGCAGTACCCTGTTACATCTCTGGAAATCCCAGGCCAATAAAAGTTCTCCATAATACATCTCTTGGTATGCTTTATGCCCATGTGACCTGCAAAGGGAATGTCATGGGCTATAGCTAGAATTGCCAGACAGTAGGGTGGGGTGACCACCAACTGCTGTATTCTCTCACCCTCTAGCCCTCCCTCATGGGTCCACTTTCTATACAGTAACCTTTTGTGCCAGTATACAGATCCCCCTTCCCTTGAAAATCAGATATCTTAATAGCTACCTCCCTCAGGCCTTGTACTTTAGTGTCTGACAGTGAATCCTGTTTCAGCTCTCCCTTTCTAACCCTTTCCAGCTCCCCTTCCACAGGAAGTCTAGTATCCTCTGACAGCAGTGCCTCGCTGTCAGCCTGGGTACTACTATTCATTTCTGCCCTTGCAGTCACTCTGTCCAAGGGAACATCAGTACCCACAAGAAGTTGTGGCTCACCTTCAGTCTCACTGCTACAGGGTAGCTTCCTCTCTGAAGTAACCACCACGCCAATCCTGGCTTCAAGTCTGTGGGCTGTCTGGGTCACCCCCAGGCTACCAGACCTAAATGTTTGTTTCCAAGCCTGACTGCATGTCACTGCACTGACACTGAGCTGATCGAAGGAAGGACACTGAGGAAACTCGGAGCTATAATATATAACATTAAGTATCCTGTTTTTTGTTTATTTTGTTCTTTATTTCTTTGTTATTTATAGCACTTTGTGTACTGTGTATTTTTCTAGCTAGTTTCACTGTGTGTGAGGTATTAACTGGAAACTGTCCTCTTTTATTAAGCATCTGTTGGGTTGTTTGTTTCTGATAACTTGTTGCAGTTAAACTCTTTTTTTCTAGAGGCTCCTTTAGCTGATTAAAACTTTCATTTAAAGGCTCACTACTGCTTTTCAGCTGTGAGAAACATTTCTGCAGTTTGTTCTAAGTAGTGGGGATATTTGTAGCATTTCCATATTCAGGCTTGTATTTGGGCCTAGTGTTTGTGGAGGCTGGGTGTCTGAGCACATATTCGGGGACATCTTGGTTTAGCCAAAGCCATCAGGCATTTCAGTGAGAGAGAATTGTTTGGGGTCATTGGCTGACTGAGGTCACCTGGACTACAGCTTAGACTAAGCACCTCATTGGTTCTTTTGAGATTTCTTTCTTAAAAGCTGTCTCAGGTTTCAACTTTCTGTTACCTAAGAAGTTCAGTTGTGAGTGTTCTGCCATTTCACACTGAGCTGATTGAAGGAAGGACACTGAGGAAACTCGGAGCTATAATATATAACATTAAGTATCCTGTTTTTTGTTTATTTTGTTCTTTATTTCTTTGTTATTTATAGCACTTTGTGTACTGTGTATTTTTCTAGCTAGTTTCACTGTGTGTGAGGTATTAACTGGAAATTGTCCACTTTTATTAAGCATCTGCTCGGTTGTTTGTTTCTGATAACTTGTTGCAGTTAAACTCTTTTTTCTAGAGGCTCCTTTAGCTATTTAAAACTTTCATTTAAAGGCTCACTACTGCTTTTCAGCTGTGAGAAACATTTCTGCAGTTTGTTTCCCTCCCTCCCTCCCTGTTGGTATAGTGTTTTTATAGTTGGTGGCTTTGCAGTTGCCCACCCCTAATGTAAATTTGATCTGGGACCCTCCTCCCAGTCTAGTGTCATTACCTCATTCTACCCAGTACAGGGAGAACATTTAAGAAGGCCAGTCAGCTTAGTTTCTGCTACTCCTTTCTCTCTTTCCACTTAAAAAAAATGCATCTGCTTTTACTGTATTTGTGTTTCTTCCTACTTTATTTTGCTTTTGCGTCATCTTAAAAGTACTCAGTTGTATTTATTACTGCTTGGTGTAACTCATTCTAAGCCTTTTAGTTTAAACACTTGGGCTTCAGACCAGTTGTTTTACATTAAGAAGGTTTGTGGTCTGCACTGTAGTGGCAGAACAGGTAGCTTACATCCTTCTAAGTTGGGAACTGCTGATTGAGGGTTCAGTGTCTGTTATTCTAAAAGTGTATTAATTCTGGTTTAAACACTTGGGCTTCAGGCCAGTTATTTTACATTAAGAGGGTTTGTGGTCTGCACTCTTGTGGGAGGAGAGGCTGGACTCTGCCCTTCTGAGCTGGGAATTTCTGGTTAAAGGCTTATAGTGCCTGCATATTTGAACTGCTTCTTACTGAAATTGGTACACCTTGTTTGCTGTAGCATAGACTAGATCCAGGCCTGCTGAATCTAGCTTTGTTTTTTTGCTTGTTGTTTGTTTGCTTGTTATTTCCCTGAAATGCTAATTCCACCTAAAATGCGGCTTTTCAGCACTTCTGTGGATCCCTAGTGATATCTGCATTGCTTACTGTACTTATTTCCTTGTTTCACTTGAAAGAAAGTTACTGTTTGTCATATTTGTATTTAAGTTACCTGTAACACATTGCATTTAAGTTACCTGGCACTTGCTCACTAAGTCAGCACTAAAAAATTAAAAGCACTACACCCTCACAAACTCTCGTTGAGTACGTTGTTCCCCATTGGCCCTTTTTTTTCAGTTATAAAGGAATTCCCAGTACTATTCTAGCATGTCCAAAGGTCAGTTGTCAATCTCCTCTCCGGTCAAGCTGGTGAATCTAGGAATTTTGAGGCAATGTTACAACTGCCTCATGTACACAGACAACCCCCTCCTCCTCCCAACAAATTCCAACACATGTGAGAGATACAACCATATAGCCAAACTGGAGGCTAAGCTCTCTCAACTCAGTACTGGTGTAACCAGTCAGGAGGAGAAGGAAACCACACTCACTACAATTCCAGTCTCACATAGACCTACCACGACAGCAAACCAAACACATAAACACACAAAAACATACTCGGAGGCTCTAAATAAAAATCTGCCTAAGCAGCAGAGACCTCCAAAGCAGACACCCAAGCAACCACTACCCCAAAACAAAACATGTGCAACACATAGCTCACAAAGCCAGTGTGCCAAACAGTCACAGCTCTTAAGGCTAAACAACACACTTGATACACTTGTAATAGGTGACTCTATCATCAGGCACATTGATGTCCCGCTCACCAGACTGAACAAGGAGAAGGTCACAGTGAGCTGCCTGTTGGGCGCTAGGATCCGTCACATAACACAAGCACTCAGGTCACTCCAAGGCAAGTACAAATATGACTCAGTCATTGTCCATGCCAGTGGGAATGACCTGACACGTACCTCCCTGGACTACATGAAAAGAGACATAGAGGGGCTCTCTGAGCATGTAGCCCAGGCCGGTATGACCCTGACCTTGAGTAGCATCTTACCCTCACCAAGAATGATGCCACAATATAAAGACAAGATGATCAATTTCAACAATTGGCTTAAGTACTGGTGTCATTCAAAAGGGATCCAATGCCTGTCAGCCTGGGATGACATGCTCGACAAGCCACGATGCTTCGCTAGGGATGGATTGCACCTGTCACCTCTGGGCTTTTGGATATTGGCAAAGGCTCTTGCTACCCCCATAGTGCCTTTTTTAGGCAAGGCTCAAAAGACAAACCCACCTCCATAGGTATCACAAGGGATAAGAAACTAAGAGTAATGCTACTCAACGCCAGAAGTCTAAACCTCAAGATGTACGCACTCAAAACTCTCCTTTGCATAGAGAACATCGATATCTGTGCAGTAACAGAAACCTGGTTCAAGGCTCCCGAGAGCACCCCAGCACTACCAGGTTATACCTCATACCATGCTTTTCAGCCCCAAAACTTGGACCAAACCACAAAAGGAGGGGGACTATCAATATTTGTCAAAGATACCCACACCTCCAGGTTGGTGGCACAGCACGAAGCATCAGAGACTATCCATGTGCAACCAACAGTGGGTAAAACTGCCTTCCAGTTTATAGCCTGTTACAGACCATTGAACCCAACTCGGCCTTCCTGAGAACACTGGAAAATATGAAAGTCTCTCCAAACACCATTATATTGGGTGACTTCAACTACCCAAACTTAGACTGGGAGCATTACTCTAGCTCCAACACCCTAGCCCAAAGGTTCCTAGAATGTATAAAGTCAGATGCTATGGAACAACTTGTTACCACTCCCACAAGAGGGGAAAACATACTGGACGTGATCATCACCAACATGGGGATTCTATGCTCCAGACCAGAAGTGTATCCCTCACTGGTAAGATCAGACCATAAACTAATCTCACTGGATATTCACATCCTGACCCCACCCCCTGCCCAGAAAACCACAGTGAAAAACTTCTCTAAAGCAAATTTCATACTCCTCAAAACCGAGGTGGAATCCTTCAAAGCCCCCGGGCCTGTGGGAAATACAGCCCAGACAGCAGAATCTTTTATAAACACATTCTATGAACACCTTCAGGAATGCATGGATCATGCAATCCAAATAAAACCAAGACCCAATCCTCCAAAGGCAGATGTCCTGTCTGGTGGACCCCAGCCATAAACAAACTATACAATAGAAGGAGGAAGCTACTACACAATAGAGCAAAATCCCAAAAAGGGAAGGCATCTCTGATCAGTATTAGCAAAAAAACTATGGGCACTCATAAAATCGTCTAAGGCCAGCTTCGAGAGAAAAATTGCACAGGACACTAAGGATAATCACAAGGCTTTCTTTAATTATGTTAGGAACCTGGGTGGGAATTCCCAGATAAGCTCAGAATTAGTCCAAAATGACAAAAAATACACCGAACCCACAGACATTGCCAACATCCTAGCTGACAGGTTCAGCGCAAACTTCTCCCCCCCCTCCCCACCAAAAGGGCAAATATCTATCCAAGGAGAGTGCTGCCCCCCTGACATCTCAGATGCTCAGGTAAGAGCCGCCCTCTCCAAAGCAAAAAACACAGCATCAATGGGACCAGACAGTGTCCCGGGCTGCATCCTACATGAACTCCAAGAAGAGCTAAACTCAAACATAAAACTACTGTTCAATCTCAGCCTTACTACAGGATATGTACCCAAAGAGTGGCGTACAGCAACAGTGGTCCCTCTCCACAAAAGTGGTGCCTCAACGGATCCTGGAAACTATCGCCCCTTAAGCCTGACTAGCTTGGTCTGCAAAGTTATGGAAAGGATCATCGTGGACCTCAAAAATAAAGATATTGGGGACCTACAGACAGTGGATCCTACCCAGTTCGGCTTTGTTAAGGGCAGATCCTGCCTCTTAAACCTGGTCGATTTCTTTGAAACAGTCACCAAGGCCATTGACGAGGGAAAGGTGTTCCACACAGCCTACCTGAACCTTGCAAAAGCCTTCTATACAATAACCCACTCGGGCATTATAGATAAGCTCACCAGCTTAAATATAAACCCCAATGTCACTAGATGGGTTTCAAACTGGCTCAAGGACAGAACCAACATGGTTAGAATTGCTGGAGCCATGTCAGACTCCAAACCAGTTACAAGTGGCATCCCACAAGGCTCAGTCCTGGGACCTCTCTTGTTCGGTATATATTTCTTACAGGTACAGGCCAACACAGAAGGACTGTGGCTGACCAAGTTCGCAGATGACTGCAAACTGGGCGCCATAATAGACTCTCCAGCCGACACAAGCATCCTCCAAAAGGGCCTCATAGAAACAGATAACTGGTGCCAGAGTCATGGCCTCAAGCTAAATGCCAAAAAGTGTATAGTCATCCCCTTTGGCAAAAACAAAGTGCCCACAAATTACCACATAGGTGGTAATCCATTATGAACAGAAGAAGTAATTAAGGATCTGGGGACCCAAGTTGATAGCAATCTCTCATTTGACAACCACCTGGCCAAAGTGGTTAGAAAACATTTTATATAGCCCACCTAATCATGAAGGGATTCACATCTAGATCAGGGGAGGTCATCGTGCCTCTTTACTCATCCCTCATCAGGCCTATAATTGAGTACAATGCCCCTTTTGGGATGTACCTTACCAGACACCTGCAGCAACTGGAAAGACCCCAAAAGTACCTCACCAGAAGGATCAAAGGGCTCAAACAGATGCCATATGCTGCCCGGTTAAAGAAACTCCAGCTCTACTCAGTGGCATACCGCCTGCTCAGAGGCTATCTGTGCCTGATGTATAAAGCCATGTCCAACCCGGAATTAATGGATATGCTGCACCTCAGAAAATCCAAATCCCATCGAGCTACGCGCTCGAGAGACTTGAACTTCAGCAATGAAATAAATATGACATGCTGGAGGGACAGATTCATAACCCAGAGGCTCCCTTCACTCTGGTATAAAATCCCAGTCCAGGTTAGGCAGAGTCCCTCATTGACTCTCTTCAAGAGGAATCTTGATGAGTGGATGGGAGATCGTAGGTTTACCCCGGGTATCACTTCTGTGTCACTGTTAGACAGAGGCACAGTATACTAACCTCGAAAAAGGGCATAGCAAAATTAATTTAAAATGGGTGGCAAAAGCCAAACACACTCTGGCTAGGCTTATACATGCCCTAGGGCAGATAGCCTAGTATGAACCTATGAACCTATGCATGCACACAAAGTGCTGCATTGTCAAAATCATTCCTGTCAAGACATCTGCAGGGATATCCTCAAACACACCTACTTGCTGGCTTCCTTTTCTATCCTCCCAGTCAAGGTGAACTCCAGCCAAAGGTATTTGGAATGGGGTCCTTTCTAAGGCTCTGACTGGAGTAGACTGCCTAAGCTAGTAGTGCTCCTCTTTAACCATTGCAGGCTTCACAACGGTTAGGTTAGAGGCTGTCTTTCTTAGCAGTGGCCTGTTTCCCATTTACTAAGATTGGAAATAACCTCTTGTCGTAGATTGATACCCCTGCTGTCTGCAGACAACTTACTGCTGGCATTCTGTCATTCCCACTTACTTGCCTTGCCACTGTGGACTTCTATAAGCTACATGCCCCCACTGGTTGCATTTAAAACTCTTAACCCTTGGTCTTGAATGTGTATCTGGAATAGTGGTTTCTCCTGCTATTGGCAAACTCTATTGGGCAGTCTAGGCTGCCCACCATGGGTTCCCTTAGACCCATGAGCAGCACTGGGTATCCCTTTTCTGTGCAGTGATGCCCTGCTTGCTAGGTATAAGTCTCCCTTCTTCCCAAACTCATCTGTAGTATTACATTGTATATCAGCTAACCAGATTCTCATGTCCTCAGGCAAAGTGCAATGGGCTTGTTCTCTCACCAAAAGTTCTGCCAGCCCTTCAAAAGTGGTGACCTGACACTCACTAATCCACCTATGAAAATAAGTGCTGAGTTCAGCAATATATTCACATACACTTCCATCTGCCTTGCATCTATGCTCACAAAACTTTTTTCTATAAGCTTCAGGTGTTAACTTAAAACACTCCAAACAGACAATTTTAACAGTATTATAATTTAAGCAATCAGTATCAGACAATTTAGAAATAGCAGTTACAGCTTTACCATGGGATAAGGGGGTGAGGAACCGTACCCTGAGTCCTTGGTCAACATTATTCTGTTTACATACCCTTTGAAACATTTGAATGAAACTATCAAAATTATCACCCTCTATAAATTGTGGAAGAAATTTACTGACCTTTGTTGCTTCTGGGGTTCGGTTACTTCCTTCCCCATTACCTCCATGGCCCTGGTGAAGAGTCAGCATCTTCATTTCATGTTGCCTCTGCCTCTCATTCTCTTTAGTTTTCAGATGTTTCAGTCTCTCTGCTGCTTCTAATTCCATTTGTTTCTCCTGCCGCAGTCTCTCTGCTGATTCCAGTTTCAAACGTTTAGCCTCCAGTTCAAGTCTCTTTAACTCCAGATGGATGTTTAATTCCTCTGTGGAAAGTTTGAACTGTCCATTTTCTGATAGCTGTACATTCCCAAGGCCAGCCTGGTTTGTCCTCCTGGTTGCTGGTTTGTGGTGCAGTTGTGACAAATGCTGCAATCATTTCTGTTTTAGTCAGGCTTGCATGCCAAAGTCCTTTGGCTTGGCACATCTCAGCCAACTAGCTCATTGTCAGCTTGCCATACTCCTCTGCTGACATCCTTGCCTGCTCTCTGTGACTAACTAAGCTAACACAAAAAAAATAAAAGTATTGTGATACGAAACTCTGAATGTTCACTGTGTGGCTGAATCAGAGTAAAAACACGTTCCTTAGTCTCCACTGTTTACAGGAATTCAATATCCACACCGCCGAATCCTAATATGTGGAAATCTCACCACTGCCACCTAATAAATATGTGACGCCCCACCGCTGGCCCAATAATAAAGGAGCCTTGACCCTCACAAGTGGCAACAATGGAGATGTACAGACTGGGAGGATGACAAGTACATGTACAGTAACGTGCAATTTTCCTTAAGAGCACACAGAGATCATAATCAGTCTGAGGCTGGCTTCACCCTCTTTCCCCAGATCCCCAGTAAGACTCCCCACTGGCACAGCTATAGAGTTGAGATCTCAGCTGAGTGGCCAAGCCAAGACCACAAGCACCCCCACTGTTCAACAAGTATTTCGTGTCCCTGCCCAAGTAACTCACTCACACAAATTTGGAGGTTTGATTTACAGTATACACACACACACACACACACACACACACACACACACACACACACACACACACACACACACACACACCTGGTATAGGCTGGCACAGGTTTACTAACTATGCCGCCTTCTGCCCAAACTATAACATAATTTTCACTGCCACCAACCACTGCTTATCAGCTATGTTAAGGCCCTTAGCAAAGGGAGTTCAATTTTACTGTGTAATGTTACTATTAATCCAAATGGTAGTTTGGCCAGCACAGTGTCACCAAATAGATAATACTCTAAGAGCTTAAATATCTCTAGAGAGACCAGCCATAATTGAAAGATTTAAATATATTTAATAATAAATAATAAAAGAACAAGACAATACTAAATATGTATTCATAGTAACAGAGTTCAGAATCACAGGAAATATTTAAAACAACATTGCAGGGCAGTCTCAAATAAATAAGAAAAACATCTAATCTATACTTCACTACATTCCTTTCTGAATCTAAGAGAAATAACTGTACCCTAGTTAACTTACTTCCAAAACAAGGCAAGTCAGATGTGGTAAATGGGTTTCCAGCTGATGTTGTCAGGTCAAAGACAAAATACAAAATGCTCATTCTCTCTCTCTCTCTCTGAGATTTCTTAAATTAATATCTCAAATATTACTACTGGGATACTTGCAGCATGACATCCCTTTTTGCCATCCAACTACCTCAGGTGAAAACCCCCACCAAAGCTGGTAGCATTTAGCATCTCTCTGCAAAAACACATAGACCTTAGATATTTTGGCAAATGGTGGAAGTCGTAAAATAATTTACATTCCTCCACATTTAAAGACAATACAAAAAAATTCTAGTTCTAGATATTATGTTTGCTGTTGCACTGAAACTGAAAGATAACATCTCTTTTATTACGTAACAGTAAAAATACCTCTTGGTTACTGAAGGGAGGGCAAGAAAAAAACAATGTAGCAAAGTAAACGTGCCACACCACCATGGCAGTTCAGCTCCTTTTAAAACAAATACGTCTTAAATCCAATAAGACAAATAAAACAGTAAAAAGTGTATAGAGCCCAGAAAACTATTGCAAATGATAAGCGCTTTCGGAAAATCCTTCTTCAGATTGTATATTTGGTTGGAGTTCTTTTTTCTTTTGAATATAGTAAGCACCAATAGGAGTTATCAATTCAGGCCACTGCCCTCTTCTAGTTTCAATCAAAATCTTCCAGGAACAGGACACACCTCTATCCTCATTAGTCAGAGCCTACCTATGTTCCAAACTAATAGGTCAAGGCCACACTATGCTGTCCAATGGGCAATTAACCCTCAGATTTCCTGTTTTAACTGTTAAATGAGAGTTCCCGTATGCATGACACATCTTTCTAAGGTCCAATCTGGACTATTCTATTCTTTAATATAAGTTTGAGCAGAGCTACAGAGTTCAACTCCAGTGGGTGATCTGCCCTTAAATGAATTATCCATTTCACTTCCCTCATTTCTATGGTATTTTTAATGTTGCCTTCCATTATCCCCACAGGGATGTTTTCCATTACTTTGAATAAGAAACTGTGATCAGGGAACTTGGAAACATGACTCACTAGCACGTTACGTGGGTCTCTATTACGAATATCTCTCAGGTGTCTTAAGATTCTGTTTTTCAGTATTTGATCAATTTTATCCACATAATATGCAGGGCAGTCTTTGCAAGTAGCCAGGTAGACTACGGGTTGTGTGCAATAATTAGCAGAGCTTTTGAAATGGTTTATATTTTTTTCTTTTGAATATAGTAAGTACCAATGGGAATTATAGAATCGGGCCACTGCTCTTCTCTAGTTCCAATCAAATTCTTCCAGGAGCAAGACACACCTCTGTCCTCATTAGTCAGAGCCTGCCTATATTCCAAACTGGTAGATCAAGGCCACACTATGCTGTCCAATGGGCAATTAACCCTCAGATTCCCTGTTTTAACTGTCAAATGAGTGTTCCTGTATATATGACACACCTTTCTAGGGTACAATCTGGACTCTTCTGTTCTTTAATACAGGCTTGAGTGGAACTACAGAGTACAACCCCAGTGGGCGATCTGCCCTTAAATTAATTATCCATTTCACTTCCCTCATTTCTGTTGTGCTTTTAATATCACCTTCCCTTATCCCCACAGGGATGTTTTCCATTGCTTTAAATAAAAAACTGTGATCGGGGAGCATGGAAACATGACTCGCTAGTGCATTACATCGGTCTTTATCACGAACATCTCTCAGGTGTCTTAAGATTCTATTTTTTAGCATTTGATCAGTTTTACCCACATAATACACAGGGCAGTCTTTGCAAGTAGCCAAGTAGACTACATGTTGTGTGCGACAATTAGAGCATTTGAAATGATGCTCGACTCCTGTGGTTGGATGGCACAAAATATTCCCATTATCAATAATGCTGTAAGCAAAGCAGCATCCACATGTAAAAGTCCCTTTTCTACTGATCTTCCTCTCTCTTGGATTACGGTCCTTATTGTATTGAAGTCTTTTTAAATTCTTCCTGATTTTAAAAGTAAACATTGGTTTCTCCCCACCTATTTTAGACAATTTCTGAACAGGCCAAAACTTCCTAATAATTTCACAAACAGCCATATTATCACTGGAGTAAGTAAGCATAACTCCTACCATGTCCTCAGCCCCCAACATGGTTGTTTGTATGCTGACCAGATTCCTGACACCTAAAGCAAACAGGATTGTATAACCCCAGCCAACTCCTGAAGATCAGCCCAATTCAGAGTACTGCTCTATTGGAGGAATCCCTCTACAGCAACAGTATTTGTATGTCCCTGACACCTAAAGCAAACAGGCTTGTATAACCCCAGCCAACTCCTGAAGATCAGCCCAATTCAGAGTACTGCTCTATTGGAGGAATCCCTCTGCAGCAACAGTATTTAAACGTCCCTGACACCTAAAGCAAACAGGCTTGTATAACCCCAGCCAGCTCCTGAAGATCAGCCCAATTCAGAGTATTGCTCTATTGGAGGAATCCCTCTACGGCAAAAGTACTTGAACATCCTTGACACCTGAAATAAACAAGCTTGTATAACCCCAGCCAACTCCTGAAGATCAGCCCAATTCAGAGTACTGCTCTATTCGAGGAATCCCTATACAGCAACAGTATTTGAACATATGCTCAGTGATAATAATAAGTATCCCTGACTGTATTGTCCTATTCTTGTGCCCCATTGAGTACTACTCCTGGACAGCTACATAACATTACTGTTCACCCCCCCACCCCACTACGTGGGCATTCGTCGGCCTTTAGCCTAGTCACCTACCTTCCTACCCCCTCACTCATCTTTTACTATCCTAGCTTTCTTCTTTTACCCTCCTAACACTGTATCGCCCTTGTACCTCTACTCCCTTCTCATGCCTGTCCTCTCACTGACCTCCTCACTCACATATCCTCTAACTTAACTACCTCAGACCTTGTGCCCCCCCTTGCCCTGCCAAAGTTCCCCCATCTACCTCCACAGTATAGCTCCCAGATAACCTGTGCTCATTCCATCCACATAGATTTAGGCATAATATATCTGTCTAAGGAAAGTAAATAGCATAGACTTAGTAAAAGGTAGCTTTCTCAAGAAGGTAATTTGCTAACCAGCAGACTCTAAAGCACAGCGCTTTACTGTACTACCTGAATTACATCTAATTGTTTTCTACTGCTGCTCTTCTAGGAAAGTGCTGCCCCGCTCCATTCACTATGCTGACTCTGCTCCCCTCCCCTACCCCCATTCCCACCCACCCCTTTTACAATTAAACTTATAGTTGCTAACCACTCCCACCTCAGCTCACACACCCAATCAACCAATCAAATCACATCATCAATCCCCATTCAATCATACTACACCACACCCTTGTCACTAGCTCCTTTAATTGCTTATCTGCCATCTAGTTCTATAGCCCCTACTCTCACTTACCCCTCCTCTCCTACTACAAAAGGTAACATAAGAGGGGAAGAAACAAAATAAACAAAATGCCTTTCCTACACCTTAAGGTAGCATTTTACACATTAACTATTTTTGTTCTTCTCCTGTTTTCTATCCTCACATCTTACCACACTCAACCTAATCTCACCAATTCAACTCAGTGGCAAACAGAAACCATAGCCAATACACTAGAACTAAAACATTTCCCAATATCTCCATGCGACCTTGCCCCAACCCATCGATATTCCTACATAAATAATAAACTAACAAACACAATTAATCCCTACTTATCCCAAAAACAAAATAAAATACTACAAAAACTACTTAAACTCTACCTATATCTAACTCAAAACCTCACTTGTTGTGGATACATACACCCCAACCCAGGACCCAGTTTTTCACTCCATACAAACCTAAACCAACCAAACCCTCTTTATAGAAGGACAATCTCCTCTCTTCTTCTCTTAAACATTAGTGTAAGAAGTATACTTAACAAAATTCAGGACCTCCATGCCCTTTTGGCTTTATATCTACCAGATTTAGCCATATTAACTGAAACATGGCTTAGACCAGACCATCATGATAATGAGATTACACTCCATGGCTATAATATTATATGGAAAGATAGGCCAGGGAAAAAAAGGAGGAGGTGTAGCCATACTGTTTCAAAAGCATCTCACATTGGAACAGGTTAGCTACAACTCCCAGGAAGTCAATGATATTGAACTCAGTCTTGCTAAATTAAAACTAAACTCTAGCAAACATATAGTTATAGTAGGTGCCTACATCTCACCAAGTAATAACATTTCCACTATGGAGAACCTGTTACACTGGATGTCTATCACCCATCCACAAGAGATCATAATCTTAGGAGATTTTAATATTGACTGGTCCTACTGTACCAAATTCAATCACTCTACCCATATTAATCCTTCATGGGTTTACCCAAATCATAGACACCCCTCAAGAGTTGATAAGAAATCTAAATGTCAGTCCATCTTAGAATGTATACTTCTGTCTTAACCCACCTTAGCACACCAATCAGGCTGCCTATCAGACAATTTGTGCGATCACCAACCAACCTACCTTATTAGGAATAAATTCCACCATAGTAACCAACCCATCCTTAGAATAGCTCACAACAAAAATAACTTCAAAGCCAAGGACTTAAACAATGAACTAAAATACTGTAACTGGACTCCCCTAAAACACCTACCCCTAGATGAAGCAGTAGATTACTTTAACTCAACCTTTCTCAAAATCCTAAACTGTCATGCACCAGCCTGAACCATCAGAGTTAAGACCAACTATGCCCCTTGGTTAACAAAAGAAACTAAAACCATAATGAAGGACAGAGACAGAGCCTGGGCTCAATATCATAAACTTAAAACCACTACCTCAAAACAAAACTACTTAGCAGGTTCCGGCGTGTAGCTCTCAAGACATTTCCCCTGTGAGCTACATTGCCGATATCAAATGGCTGCAGCAGCAATTTGCCATAGAGCAATATGGCTGAATAGCATAGCCGCTGCTGCTGTAACCTATGCACAGAAATATTTCTACTGGTGGCGATCCTTACAGACAACTGCCCAGCTGTATTCTAGCAGGACGGCCGCACCAGATGTGTACCACATTCCGTATTCTCATGTATGCAATGCATTTATTGTATTATTTATTTATTTTGTCACACGTCTGACAATAAAATAAATAAATAATAAAATAAATGCATTACTTACATGAGAATACGGAATGTGGTACATATCGAGTATGGCTGTCCCCTACTAGAATACAGCTGGGCTGCTGTCTGTAAGGATCGCCACCAGTAGAAATATTTCTGTGCATAGGTTACAGCAGCAGTGGCTATGCTATTCAGCCATATTGCTCTATGGCAAATTGCTGCTGCAGCCATTTGGTATCGGCGATGTAGCTCGCAGGGAAATGTCTTGCGAGTTACACACCGGAACCCCTACTTAGCACTACGGAATAAGTCCAAACAATTTATAAAACTCGATAAAACCAATTACTACAAAACCTTACAAGAAAAACATGCTCACAGCCCTCAGAGATTCTGGGTCTCAATAAGTAAATTACTGCACCAAGGTAAAACCAGCACTCCCACGCCCATAGTTCCAACAGACAAAGAGGACACCCCCACACAATTCAACAAAGTCTTTACCGAAACAGTCCTAGCTCTATCTAACACCCTAAATAACACCACCAGCCCTATACCTTCTCCAACACCTACTAACCCTACTACACAACAGACTTCCTCTAGCTTTTAACAAGTTGACAGAAAACACCAGGAAGGACCCTGGATTGGTGTCTTCCTCTAGCTTTTCCTTGTCTCCAGCACCTACACAACTTATTACTAACCTCCTCAAAAAAACTAAAACCTACCACGCTATCTGCTGACAAACTTCCCGCTGATTTCCTTCAACTATCAGCTGAAACCATTTCCTACCCCATGTCTATCCTCATAAATTGATCCATATCCAAATGCAAAGTACCTAACCTGTGGAAACTATCTCATATTATTCCACTCCACAAAGGCGGCAACTCCTTGGAGCTCACCAACTACCGCCCAATTGCAATTTTATCTCCTTTATCAAAAATACTAGAGTGAGTAGTACATTCACAACTAATGCAATACCACCTAAAAATAATCTTATAACCACATCTCAAAATGGCTTTCGACCCTCCCATAGTACCACGACAGCTCTACTCTCATATACCAACATAGTCAACACCCATAGAAACAACGGACTTTTCATTTCCTCTGTATTCTTAGACTTATCTAAAGCCTTTGATATGGTCAACCACAGCATGCTTCTCAAATCTCTATCTGCCCTTAACATTAACTCTCTCACTATATCATGGTTTAACAGCTATTTATCAGGCCCCAACAAGCAGTTCTTTGGCAGGACCAACTATCCTCCCTTCTACTGGTATCCAAAGGAGTCCTTCAAAATTCCATACTTGGTCCATTACTGTTCTCCAGATTTACAAATCAGATAGCTGCATCCTTTCCCTCTGCCCCTATGGTGCAATATGCAGATGACACTACTATCATATGCACTGCCCCAACCTTAAGCAAACTTCAAACAATAATACAGCATAACTTTACTCTAGCTGAAGCATGGTTTTCTAGCATTAAATTTATACTCAGTCTTAAGAAAACAAAACTAATTCTCTTCAGTCCTGGTAGATCTCCTGCACTAAATAATGATTTCACCATAAACTCCAAAGATAGTACCTCAATCACCCCAACAACACACACTAGACTACTAGGAGTAGTACTCGATAACAATCTCAAATTTGATGTACACATAGCCCAAACAATCAAAAAAGTAAACAAAAAGCTTGGTCTACTGTATAGGAACAAGCAATTCATGACCAATTATACCAAAGCCACTATTGCTAGAATGCATCTATTATCCACCCTACTGAATGCCTCCACAATCTTGACTAATCTTCACCACAGCGAACAAAACAAAATGGCATCTTGCTATAACAAGATTGCCAAGTTTGCTACAGGTGGCGCTAATAGATCCCATCATTGTCTTTCCCTCAAACAGCTCAACTGGCTTGAGTTGCCCCAACTACTTCTTGCTACTCAACTCTCCACAGCCCACAAACTGTACTACCTCCCTGACAAAACACCCACACTACAGGATTTAATACAGCCCTACACCACCACCCGAGCCTTAAGATCAACAGACCGAAATCTCATAGATGTCATCAAACATAAGAATGAAGTGGGTAAAACTCTCTTTGGCTGTACAATAGCAAAAATCTGGAACTCACTCCCAAATCACATAACTTCTACAAGCTCTGCTTCACTATTTAAGAAACTACTCAAAACCCACTATTTTAACAATTGGCTGTGCACATGGGACTTCCCAGGCTAATCCACTACATTGCAGTGTTGCAAGGATTCTGCCAAAGATAGCCTATAAGTTTCTATCCTCTGAATTCTTATTCTTACCAAACAATGGTCTATTCTGATGGTATTAATTTATAAGTCTAAGAAAAAATGTTAAATTTTATTCTGATGCTATTGATTTTTATGCCTATGAAGAAATGTTAAATATGTTCTTATATGTTTAATTGTATGCCTTAAGAATACAGTATTTTATAAAATGTATTTGTAGCATTGTTTTAGTGGCGCTTTTCTCCCCGGGCCTCTGCTGAAAATGGACCTGTGTCCAGTCAGACTTTCCCGGTCATCAAATGTAAATTAAAATAAATAAAAATAATAAAAAAATAAATTGAGTCATGTTATTCTGCCCACACCAATTTCTCTTAGCTTTCTTTTTAGTGGTAGTATTGGATGTGTAATAAAATGGTTTTCCTTTAGTTTTCCTTAACACAGTAGTCTCCACTTAACTCAGCATGATATCTTTTTCCTTGAATCCCCTATCCAACAAATGATGCTCTAAATACTTTCTTTCTTTTTCAAAGTCATTATCCCTGGTACATAACCTGGAAATGCGAGTGATCTCATTTCTCATGATGTTCTTAGTAATACATCTAGGATGCATGCTGTCTTTATCAAGATAGTGATTCCTCCAGGTGTCCTTCCTTTGGATTTTATTATCCACACCTTTGTCTTTATCCAGCATGTCCTTCACATCCAGAAATTCTACACACTTGCCTGAGCATTCAAAATTAAAAGTTAAAAAATCTGTTTTATTATGTGGTTATAAAATAATTTAATTTCAACAATTTTTTCTTAAATTTTGCAAGGTAACCTTCTATATGCCAGTTCCCTGTGTTAAAACATATACATTTACACAGTTACAATATTTTATATACATTTCTGCTCTTTTTCATTAGGGTACACTGTGGATGCATCTTTAAGCTAAGTACTCTACAACATATCTCTTCAGCACACACGTCTGTACAAACCATCTTACATGACATACATTTCTAATATGTTTACAACACAACCATATGAATCATGTTGATATTCATATACAGCTGTGCTGGCAGTATCTCCCTCTGTTACAGTTCTATATAAACCATATTAATATTCACAAATGACATAGAATTATTTACAAAGTTCCAGATAGCTAGGTTGACAATATTTCCTTTTGTGGCAGGGAGCATGATCAACTTGAGTGGAAATCTCTGTAGGTTCATTTAAAATGAAATTACCACTAATAACTCACAAGAGTTGATGTATTTCATTGCAGCCTACTAAGCTACACTGCAATACCATGTGTGCTGCATATGCAATATGGGTGTGTTGTAAGCAGCAAACACTGCCTGAATGTGTAGTTTGTAAAAGAACAGTATGAGTATGTATTTTTATAAACCAAAGAAAATTAAAATAATTCATCAGAACATACTGGGGCTATTCATTACTTCCTGCTTTAAAACTCCACTCAGTGATGTAAGCACACTTGTGCTACTCACTTTTGCTTGCACGGAACACTGTAACATAACTGTTAATAAACATGTGTGGCTACTTTAAAATTCATTTTCTTCATTGTGAGTCATTACTGGACAGCTGGCATGCAATGCAGCTGTCCAATTAAAGCAAGGGCAGTGCATAACGTTTGCAGGTGCAGTATTACACCAACTTATGTTCAGACATCTTCACAGGATCTTTACATCAGTTGTTAGAAACTTTAGGTTGCAAAGTTTCAAATCCAGACACAAACCATGTTTTTTTTTTTTTGAAAGACGTTATCTGAAACATTGTAATATAATTGCTCATATCAGATTTTACACTTTATAATGAAGTTATAATTTCTTTATTTGATGCATCATTTTAATGGAAATGGGTGTCTACTGGGCTATCTTGTCAGATATTAATAGTATCCTTAAGATGTTCTAATACATGCACCATAGCAAGCTATTTAGTCTATTGTATATACAACAGATTGCTAGGGCACTTCAGGCAGTAGTTCTTCTGATAATGATACAAATTTTACACTATCTAACTTGTGATAGTTAGATACTTTGCCTAGTAATGGCTTGGTTGAGGCTACAGCCAACATATTTACAAAATCTACATCCCTTACATCCATTTACGTTAACCAATTTCTTCAAAATCTGTGTTGCTCACTCCACAAAAGGTGCATAACTGGTTACAAAGTAAACATTATCTTATAGGAATATCCCATTTCTCAGTACCAGTATTTCTGGAAAGATTGATAGTTCTAGAATTACCCTTACGAAAGATATTTCTACTTATCTTGTTCACAGTCCCTATATCTTAGTCTATGTTCAGTGTCCAAAACCACATCCTGGAATTTTTCCACCTCTGTACATAGCTTTCTGGCATGCAAAATTCCCCAAATGGTAATGACAACTATTAAATGGAGGACATATGCAGGGGTGGCATAAAGAAAATAATTATTTGAGGTTAGTTTTTTCATGCAATACAGTATTAAACACATTTTGTATATATATATCTTCACACATGTCATTTGTGCTTTGAATTTGTAGACAAGTGAAAATAATTCCAAAACGATTGTCTTGAAACCCATCAAACAATCCTTAAAAGTTTCTGTTTTCTTTTTAATATCAAAAATAGATCAGCAGTAAAACATTTCTAAAAAAAAATACATTCTCAATAAAATGACTATTTCCACAGAAATTCACCTGCTCCAACATGTCCATAAATAAATTGTCATAACAGAGGCAAATCTACCATCTGTTAAAATGCCCACTAAAAATATAGTTATTTTAATATAAACTTCTATTATTTCAATGTGTCTCTCTTAAAAGTGCATTCTTTCAATATTTATTCAGTAGCATTTAGATATAAGTCATCTTGTACGAATGACTTTAGTATACAAACATTCATGACTACCAACATGAAATTCTCTTTCCATTTTATGTTCCTTAACTGTTGCAAAAATTGTAAATGTATGAATGTAAAGATAAATGTATGGGGGCTATATCAAATACAGTACCTAATCTTTCTAACCCCCTGCCCCCAACAATCTGGGAAACTATAGAAAAAACAGGCAGGAAGACTACATCATTTTGTATTGCTAGAAGTACATAAAATAAAGGCAGCCTGATGCAACTTTTTGTTCAAGCATTTTGTTCAAGTGTTTAGTAAGAATAAAACATCCGCGGTGGTGCAGCAGTTAGCATTGTCGCCTCACAGCAAGAGGTTCTGCCGTTCAATTCTCGGCAGGAGCGTCTTCTGTGTGGAGTCTGCATGTCCTCCCCATGGTCGAGTAATGTATAAAGACATGCAGGTATGTGCGTGCATGAATGGATGTGCCTTCTTTGAAGGTTGGACATCGGGCTGGCAACAAAGCACCGTAAAAATCCACTGCCAATCATTAGCAGACTGAAGTTCCGCTGTGGTGACCCCTAACAGGGAAATGCCGAAAGACATTACTAGTAATGAATTTCGTACAAATCATATTCTCAATTAAAACCTCAACATTTTCAGTACATTTCTGATATTCAGATAAATTATTTCAAAAATTATGACATATTCCTTTTTTAGACAAATTTAAATCCAATGATGCATCTTTCATTTCTCAATATACTTACTATTCTCTTTTTTAACAACACTGTAATGTGTTATGATTTAGTTTTATGTTTTTAGTTTATTTTGCTTTTGTTTACCAGGGTCTTCAGACAGGGCTTAGTCAAAAAACCCTATCTTCACCAATACCTGTCACTTTAATAACATTCTCCAGCCATATACATATCTTTATGACAATGCTTGCCCAAATCTATACTTCTAATACAAAACTTATGACAGCCTTATATATAATATATGAACCTGCTTTATACTCCACCTCTAAATTACGGCATTAACACTTTTTGTCTGCCTAGTTCCCTCCCTTACGTCCATGTCTTTGAATATTATAGCAGTAACCACATGATTTATTATCTATCTGATAAACCCACTAGGCATAGGATTCTGAATAAAGTGAAATGGTCTGGTGATATGGCAAGCTGAAAATAACAGGTGGCATTTATCCTGGAAGCCATACAGGAGCAAGTCCATTGATGTGATAGTCGAAGTTGTATTTACATTTTAAATGAGATTGTATTCTGAATGGATTTTGGTTGGATATGGTTTCATACTTTGGGTATTATATTTGAATATAGATAGTCACCTGCACTATTAGATAGTTTTGTCATAGTAATTATTGATTTTGTTTGTAAATTTCTATTGAGGGCTTAGTGTTATATTATGTTGTTAAGAGTTGGCCAATAGTCTGGTTTATAGAGAAGTCTGAATATTGTAGTTAGCTGAGAAAGAGCTAGGTGATGTGGTAGTTTTAGCCAGTTTAATTCTCTGAGAGCTACACAGAGGCGCGTTCTGTTGTTATAGTTTACTGCAGATGTGGCTATTTTATTATAGCATTGCTCATATGGAGAGTAACAGGACTTTAAAGTTAGTGAAAAATGGCAAGCATACAAGAGAGACGGCAGTAAGAAAGCAGAGGCTAGACAGTGGATATAAAATGTTTGCACGCCCCTGTTAAAATGGCAGTTTTTTGTGATCTAAAAAAATGAAACCACAATAAATCATTTCACAACTTTTCCCACCTTTAATGAGACCTATAATCTGTACAATTCAATTGAAAAACAAACAAATCTGTTAGGGGAAATATATAAAAAATAAAAAAACGTACAATAAGCTGGTTGCATAAGTGTACACACCCTTAAACTAATAACTTTGTTGAAGCACCTTTTGATTTAATTACAGCATTCAGTATTCTCGGGTATGCACCTGCCATCAATTAAAGAGACTCTGATTAACCCCAAATAAAGTTCCTGACATGTCCTCAATTGCCTGCTACAGCAAAAGCCATGGTTCGCAGAGAGCTTACAAAGCATCAAAGGGATCTCATTGTTGAAAGGTATCAGTCAGGAGAAGGGTACAAAAAAATGTCCACAGCATTGGATATACCATCGAACACAGTGGACTGTCATCAAAAAGTGGAGAAAATACGGGGCAACAGTGAAGACAAGATGAAAACTGGTGAGGGAGGCTGCCAAGAGAGCTACAGCAACACTGAAGAAGCTGCAGGAATTTCTGGCATGTACTGGTTGTCTACTACATGTGACAACAATCTCCCGTATTCTCCATATGTCTGGGCTATGGGGTAGGGTTGCAAGACAGAAACCTTTTCTTACACAGAAAAACCTCCAGGCCCAGCTAAAATTTGCAAAACAATACATCAAGTCTCCCAAAAGCATGTGGGAAAATGTGTTATGGTCTGATAAGATCAAGGTTGAACTTTTTGGTCACAATTCCAAAAGGTATGTTTGGCACAAAAACAACACTAATCATATCACTAAAAGAACACCATCCCCACAGTGAAGCATGGTGGTGGCAGTATCATACTTTGAGGTTGCTTTTCTTCAGCTGGAACTTGGACTTTAGTCAAGTTGGAGGGAATTATGAACAGTTCCAAATACCAGTCACTTTTGGCCACAAACCTTCAGGCATCTGCTAAAAAGCTGAATATGAAGAGGAATTTCACCTTTCAACATGACAGTGACCTCAAGCATACATCCAAATCAACAAAAGAATGGCTTTACCAGAAGAAGATTAAAGTTTTGGAATGGCCCTGCCAGACCCCAAACCTGAATCCAATAGAAAATTTGTGGAGTGACCTGAAGAGGGCTGTGCACAAGAGATGCCCTCACAATCTGACAGATTTGGAGTGCTTTTGTAAGGAAGAGTGGGCAAATATTGCCAAGTCAAGATGTGCCATGCTGATAGACTCCTCCAAGAAGACTGAATGCTGTAATTAATTCAAAAGGTGCTTCAACAATGTATTAGTTTAAGGGTGTGCAGACTTATGCAACCAGCTTATTGTACAATTTTTTTTTTTTTTTATATTTTTCCCCTAACAGATTTGTTTGTTTTTCAATTGAATTGTACATATTATAGGTCACATTAAAGGTGGGAAAAGTTTTAAAATTATTTATTGTAATTTAATTTTTTTATATCACAAAAACCTTGCATTTTAACAGTGGTGTGTTAACTTTTTATATCCACTGTATGTCTTCTGGCTATGGTAGTGAGGCAGGTTTTTACTCATATAATGTACCTGTTTTGATGAGTTTTTTAACCACATGTGATACGTGGTGGTGAAATGTCATCTCTGATGATACCTTGTCATTTTGGTTTGTCTTTTTCTCCTATCATTGTGTTGTTGCTATAGATGGTAGTGAATAGTGTTGTTTTGATAGAGACTTTCTGAAGGATTTAGTCCTGTCTAGATAGAATCTGAGCTGTCTGTGCACATCTAGAGAGTGTAGGATACTTTCCCCCTTGTTCTGTGGATTAGGAAAAATGGTGGGAAAATGGATGGATTGGTGGAGAGCCACACTGGACACCACCTTGGGCATGAAAGATGGGTTAGTCCTGAGGGGATACCCTGTCAGCATGGAAGATGATGAAAGGTTCCACAGCCATGAGTGCTTGCAGCTCAGAGACTCTTCTAGCTGAAGTGATGGCCAGAAGGAAAGCTGTCTTCCAGGAGAGAAAATTTAGCTCTGCAGAAGAATCTGGTTTGAAAGGGGGCAGGGTGAGCTTTTCCAATACAAATTTAAGGTCCTAAGCTGGGGTTGGTGCCCTTCTGGGTGGCCTCAAGTTGCTAGCCCCTCTTTGAAACTGTTTGATGAAAGGGTGGGAGAAAGGGACTGCTCAGTGGGAAAAAGAGCAGAAATAACACAGGCATGAATTTTTATAAAGGAGAAAGAGAGGCCACTGTGTAGTAGGTCAGCTAAGTAATGCAGGATGAGAGGGAGAGAGGGCTGTGCCATATTGACTCCCTTAGCCTGGGTCCAGGTGCAGAACCTTTTCCATTTGTCAGCATAAGACTTTCTAGTGCTAGGGCATCTGGACTCATGTATAACATCTAGAACCTGTTTACTGAGGTTGGCAGATTGATCCAGGGTTATGGAATAAGCCAAGCTGCCAAACTGAGTGTCTGCAATTGGGCATGCATGAATTCACCTTCCCTCTGGGTCAGGAGGTTTGGAATCTGAGGAAGATGCCATGGTGGTAGTGGGGACAGGCTGAGCAACAAGGGGTATCGGTGCTATAAGAATTGTCCTTAGTTTTTCCTCCTTTATTTTGAGCAGTACCCTGGGGATGAGAGGTAGTGAAGGAAAGGCATAGACCAATAGATTGACCCAGGGGAAGGATAGGGCATCTCCTTTCCAAGCCATGCAGTGATGCTCCCTGGTACAGAATTTGCTGAGCTGATGGCTGGTGCGGAAGGCAAAGAGGTCAACCTTTGGGGTGCCCAATTTCTGAGTTATTAGGATGAAGGTTCTTCTGTTCAGCTGCCACTCATGTGGGTCCAGAATATTTCAGCTTAATTAGTCTGCCAGAGAGTTGAGAAAGCCTGGTAGGAATTGAGCTAACAGGTGCAGTTGCATGGCAGAGGCTGTGTGCCAAAGGTTCCTGGCCAGCCAGCATAGAGGGTAGGAGTGAGTCCCTCCCTGCTTGTTGATATACCACATCACAGTGGTGGTGTCTGTTTTTATCAGGAGATTCACAGGGGAGATAAGAGGTTTGAAAGCTATCAAAGTGTGCTGGACAGCAATCATCTCTTTTTGGTTGATGTGCAGAGGGATTTGCTGTGGGCTGCATGGGTCCTGTATGTACCTGCTGTCCAGGTGTGCACCCCAAGCATAGTCTGATGCATCTGTGGTGAGGGTCTGGGTGGCGGGTGGTGGTGAGAAAGGCAGTCCCTTGTTGTGAAACCATGCTGTTGCCCACCAAAGAAAATCTTTTCTGAGACAAAGAATTATATGTATAAGAGTTTCCAGGTCTTTAGAGTGTTGACACCAAAGGCTTTTTAGGTACCACTGAAGTTTCCTCATATGGAATGAGTGGTATGCAAGATGCCATGAACCCCAGAGATTGCAGGTTCTTCCTTGCAGATAACTAGGGCCTGGTGGCAAGTTTGGAGAAGTAGGCTGTCAGGAAAATTTGTTTTTCTGGTGTAAGGAATGCCATCTGGGATGCTGTGTCCAGGCTTGCTCCCAGGAAGATAATCCTTTGGGTGGGCACCTGTTTGGATTTCTTTTCATTATTTGTGTACCCTAGGGAGGTTAGTAGGGTCTTTAAAAAGGCCAGGTGCTTGTGCAGCTTTTCCTGGTTGTCTGCCTGAATAAGGCAGTTGTCTAAGTATAGGTAAATCTGGATATTTCTTTGTCTGCAAAAGGCAATGGCAGGAGCTAGACATTTTGTGAAAACTCTGGGAGCAGTAGATAAGCCAAAGGGAAGTGCAGAGAACTGAAAGTGTTGAGATCCTTCCCTGAAACAGAGATATTTCCTGCATGATTCCCTGAAAGGAATGTGGAGGTAGGCCTCTTTTAGATCTAGGGTGGCTAGCCAAGCCTCCTTGGAAAACAGGGGTAGCAGCTGCTGGAGGATGAGCATTTTGAATTTTGGGATCACCAGGAAGGTGTTTAGAATAGATAGATCGAGGAAGGGGCGCCAGGTGCACTCTTTTCTGGGCACCAGAAAAAGTCTGGAGTAGAAACCTTGGCCTATCTGTTCTGCAGGAACGTGCTCTACTGCCCTCATAGAAAGCAGAGAAAGGATCTGCTTTTGAGCCTCTGCCCACTGGTTTGAAGGTAGATCTGGGAACCCTTTTGGGGTCTGAAGGGTGTAGAAGTAAAATTTGTATCCCTGAGACACTATGTTTAGAACCGAGTGGTCATTGGTAATGGTGGCCCAGGTGCTTGTGTGAAAGGAAAGTTTTCCTCCTAGGGGTAAGTGAAGGTGGGCAGAGGGAGGTAGTGGGGGAGGTGAGTCATTGTGAGTTCTTACCATAAGGGGGTGGCTTAGAACTCCCTGGTTTTGAAGTGGAGGTAGTCTGCTGTTTAGATCTCGGCATTCCCTGTGGCTGCTGTCTGGGGGGGTCTGGTTCCCCATGGCCTAGGCTGGACTGTCTTGGTGGGAGCAGAAAAGGACCAATGTTTGGTGGGACAATGCCTGTTGAACCTGGGTGGCTGGACCTGTAAGAAATCCGTAACTGTTTGCATAGATTTTGCTTTTTTTTCCATCTTTTTTAAGATCACTTCTGCCTTAGTGCCAAATAAGTTGACTTTGAGCAAGGGGGCATCCAACAATTTAGATTTGACATGGTCTGGCAGAGGCTGTTCCTTAAGCCATGCATGCCATTTAATGACAGACCCAGTGACTGCTGCCCTGAAAGAAGCTTCTAGGGCATCAAAACCACAGTGCAAGGTGTGTTTAATTACTTGAATTGCAGAATGCATTAACTCTTGTAATTTCTTAGATTCTGCCCAAGCAGGAAAGGAAGACATTTTTTATTTGAGTAGTTCCAGGGTATGTTGCTGAGATTTTATCATATGGAACTGACAATTTAGTGCCCTGATAGCAAGAGTAGCTGAAGTGTATATTTTTTTACCCCATCTGTCTAGTGCTCGGAAATCCCTATCTGAGGGGGTGGGATTCTTAGCAGAGGTTGCTTTAATCCCTTTAGGTCCTTGAGAAATTACCTCAGATGTCAGCAGTAGGATTTTTAAAAATGGGTGCAGGAGGGTGGGTGTCAGGAGTCAAGCTGGATTCCAGGAAAACATCCTCCACAACATCCAGGACTGGGGGGATGGCCCAGGTTCTGTGCTGTGGAAGATCTAGGAATTCCCTGAGTCTCTTTTTAGACTGAGGGTAGTCTTGACCCTCCCATTGGAAATAATCCCTTAAGGTATGCAGGGCCCTCTGGGGAGAGGCTGAAGGTATGGAATCCTCTGCATCAGAATCCTCATAAGTAGAGAGGGGTTGCATGTCTTCATATTCAGATGCATCAGAGTCATCGGACTCTTGTTCAGACAAAACTACAGGAGACAGATCTCTTTTTCTTTTGGAGGGGGTAGCTTGGCTTCCCCTGATCACCATGATAAGGTATTCTACCAATTTGAGCATTTGAGAATGAGGCAAGGAAGCAGGTGCCTGAGAGTGGGTCGTCAGTTTCTTGGGTGCAGTTCATACCCTGGGCCTAGGAAACTCAGTAGTTTTTGAAAGAACAGTAGTCATGAAAGAAGACGGTTTGTGTCGAGAATCAGTAGTGCAAAGGACTTCCTCAGAAGGCAGTGCCTCCTCAGCAGCTCGACGATTCGGTAGCTCCGAGACATTTGCCTCAGCTACATCGCCGAAAACGGCTGCAGCAGCACTTTCGTCAGAGTGACTGAAAAGCATAGCCGCTGCAACTATAATCTATGGACGGGCAGCTGCAGCCGTACGGGCTGTGTAATGCATTCCTTCTTCTCATGCAAGGAATGCATTTATTTAATTATTTATTTATTGTGTTGTCAGACTGGCAACACAATAAATAAATAATTAAATAAATGCATTCCTTGCACAAGAAGAGGGAATGCGTACACAGCCCGTACGGCTGCAGCTGCCCATCCATAGATTATAGTTGCAGCAGCTATGCTTTTCAGTCACTTTGCACTACGGCAAAGTGCTGATGCAGCCGTTTGGTTTCGGCGATGTATTTCGCAGGCAAATGTCTCGCGAGCTACACGCCGGAATCCGCTCCGGACCCATCTAAAGTAGAGACGACTGCAGGATCCTTAGTCAAAGAAGAGTTTTGTGGCATACCAGACTCCAAAAGGGTCTCGGTAATGGCCTGCAAATCCACAGAAGCGGGCATCAGGAGCTGTGAAAGCACCTCACTGAGGACCGGAGAACTGATGACTATCTTAATGGAAGCGACGTCGGTAGGTTTGGACCTGTGCAGTCTGTCTCTGTCTTTTTCTTTACGTTTTTTTGGAAGATCTTCTTTCGGATGGCTTACCAAAGTAATATTGGAATTTGAAGTCTGTAAGCGAAAATATGTAGCTACAATAGGGGCCCAACAATGGATAGTTCTGGTGTTTGAACAAAGCACAGAAGTGACAACTGGAGACGTCGTAGTCTGGGCGTAAACAAGTGATGCAGTAAGAATGGAAGTCTCAGTGTGTAATTTGCTTTCCACAGGTGAGACAATTATTAACTTTTTCTGACATTGGTTAGTGTAAGAAAAAAGGATCCCCAATGGGGTACTTAGCTTTAGAAGACTTCAACTTCAGTTCAGTAGACGGAACTCAGGTAGTGGGCCAACTGGCACTCGTGCGAACTGCTTCTGCTTTGGGCTCCACGGCAAGAAAGACTGATGGAATGGTGTCGGCTGCCTTACTTTATACTACTGATGACCTGACATCAGTCCTGAAGTGATAGCAACTGATGCAGAAATACTAAGCCTCTGGTATTCACGCCGGCTGAGGTATACCCTGGCAGGGATTACCCAAATGTGATGACTGCAACAGTGAAATGCGAAGAACATCTGTAAGCTTGCCTTTGTTCTGTTGTAACACTTATTTTAGATCAGAGACAGGATTCTTCAGTTAGATAAGAAATTATAGCAAATTAGTCAGCGTTTTTCATAATATTGGATTTCTGTCCCTCAGTATTCATTTCATTTTCCTGGTGAGTGAATTCTCTTTCTTTAATGAAATTACCGTTTTACATTTTTAATCATTTTGCTTATTAAATCTTTTTATTATCTTACATTGAAGCTGGTCAATCAGTGTATTCTTTAGTGATTTGAGAGTGCTTAAGCCTGCTTGATAATTCCCAGGTCACTCCGAGAGCCTGACTGCTTTAGGTCATATGCTACCATTTCTTTTGATATCTAATTTTAATAATTAGAAATGCTTTGAAAGTGCATGTAGATGCTGTGATTGATCTCAGCACTTTACTGTATCATTTGAAGAAAGGACACAGATGGAAATCTATGTCAGGATTTCCCAGAAATGTTTGATGTATGAAAATCAATTTATTTAAGTGTGATTGTATCAGAGGTCTTAAACTAGGACACATTTCTCTGGAGTGTGTAATAAAGAGTTACATTGGGGTAGACAGAAGTATAGAGTCCAGTCCCAGGTTATACAGCATGTCCCTGTTGTTCTATTAGGGGAAATTGTGAAATATTACTCCTGTTTAAGTGATAGTCTCACATTGGAGTCAGTAGTGAGGATTGAAGTTCATTAGGTACTGACCCAGGATAGTATGGGACATCACATGTTGTTGGCAGTTTGGAGGGATATTAACCAGACATCACATACCTGAGACACTGTACACACTGTACAAGTTCAGATATTACAGTCTTTCATAATAACTTAAATGTCCACATCCATGGATGCCCTTGGTATATGTCCAATGTACATTTTCCAGTTTATTCATGCTTGTTTTCTTATAAGGTTTCCATATTGTTATTCCATATTCCAGTTTGGGTCTAATGTAATTAACAAACAATGACTTTATCATTTCTCATTTCCTGGACTTTATAAATCATTTTATATAACCTATAGACATATAACTATCGTCAACCAATTGGTTGATGTCATTAAAAAATCTCAAAGCTGGATCTACCCATATACCCAGACTCTTGCATGTATCTACAGTTTCAATCATGATGTGTTATATTAAATATTCAACTGTTAATTTATGTCTCTCAAATCTCATATCCTAAGTTTTTGATGAGTTTATCAGCATATTATTTTCCTTTGCCCAAATGGCCAATTTAGTCAAGTTATTTTGCAGACATGCTTTATCTGTAACACATATAAGCAGTTTACTCAATTTCAAGTCATCTGCATACAAACTGTAGAACACCTCAGATGAAAAAGATAGGTCTTATAGATGGAATCTAAACAAGTATGGACCTAGGACAGAGCCCTGTGGGATACCCTGACTGTAACCAAGAATGCCCCCTGTCCAATTGCTGTATGATACTTGAATGTCCTATCTATAAGCCATGTAGCTATCCTTCTTATCATGACTATATAAATACCTAGATGTTCTAGTTTATCGATCAGTGTTTTATGTATGACCCTGTCAAATGCTGAAGTTAAATTTCTATAAATTACATTGCAGCACAATTTTTCATTCATAGCTGTTATTATATTGTTTTAGAACATCATGTTACAGGTGGCAATAGATCTATTTTCAATACATAAATGCTGATATATGATTTCAAGTCCCAACCTTTCCAATTCTGACAATAACATATCCAACATTACCTTCTGCATTATTTTTCCATGGCATAAAAGTAGGCTTTAGGGTATGTATGACTCTGGGTTTGTCCTACTCCACTTTTTCTTAAAGGCAGGTTTAATAAGTGCATGTCTCCAGTCTTGAGGAATCTCCCCATATTTATATGATCTAGTGAATAATAGATTTAATGGTACAATAAGTTCTTACTGAAGTGTTCTCAAGTCATTATTATTAATTCCATCTCCTCCCTGTGCTTTGTTTGGATTCAATATGCATAGTTCTTTTTCAATAAAATCTTATTTGATTTTAGAACCTGAGGTAACCTGGATGTCACTAGGACAACTTATCATCCCCTTTGTGGAGCCTAACCTTTTTGCATACAATTTTGTAGCTTTGTTTACATCTGCCTGTTATTCTTGAATATATGCTGTGAATAATTTACTTAGTGATGTTGTATCAATATTAATCCAGTCTGTTTCTGGGAAATGTAAGTCCCCAACCACTATTATTCTTCCCTACTGAGTTACAAAGTAAGACAGATTTTTTTTTTTAATGTTTGATGTACATTATTCAATTAAGATGGTTAACTTTTTTGATATTTGTATTACATATAGGGCTATGAAGTTTGAGACAACATACATTGAAAAGAAGTCCAAGCCACATGATATATACATTCAAGAAGTATGCATCCTAAACATATATATATATATATATATATATATATATATAAACCTATGAACCTATATATCTATATATATATATATATATATATATATATATATATATATATATATATATATATGCATTAAAAGGGCAGTTTTTGAGAGCTAGTAGGTTAAATACAATAGAAAAAGATTTCATCTGTGAACTAAATAATATGAGTAAGGATTTTAGCGATAGGGGTTATAACAAAGAATTGATAGAAAAAGAAAGGAGATGTGTAATTAATGAGAGTGATAATCTAGTTAAACCTTATTTACATGGCCTAGTTGTAAGATATGAAAACAAAGAGGATGATATCCAGCAGAATTATATAAGATATATTATGAAATATAATAGACATACAAATATGGTTAATCAGATTATCACTAAAAATTGGACTAATTTACAGTCCAGTAATGATATTAAGAACTTTGCAGGTATAAAGCCAAAATTTATATATAAAAGAGAGAAGAATTTGAAACAAATACTTTGTTATAAAAATTTATATATAAGGACAACTCATATTAACGTGAAAAAGAAAGGCAATTTACCTTGCTATAATTGTGTTTTTTGTGCAGATATCAATACTGAACCTTTTGTGCATCCAATTACTAAGACTGAGTTTACTTTTAATATCTATGCCACTTGCTTTACTGAAAACATGATTTATCTTGCTAATTGTGTGGCATATGACCATTTTTATATAGGAAAGACAAATAAGAAACTTAAAGAACATATTAGCTTGCACCTTTCGGATATACATAGGGGTGTGATTACTAATGCCCTATATAAACATATTTCAGGAAAAGTTTACAACAAAAAATTATGTTTAGGGTGCTTCACAAGGTATTTCCTGATATAAGAAGAGGCAACTTAATAGAAAAAACAGAAACTGCTGGAGTATTACCATGACTCAGTTCTCAACATAGTATTGAACCAGTTTTATATTAGGCATAATTGTATATACATTTTTATAGATAATTTTTTTATATTTATATTCGGGTTGTGTATATAAGGTTTTTTTATATTTAATGTCAATGTTAATGTTAATGTTTTTATATTTAATTGTTGTATTAATTGATTTTGATATGTTATTGGCTAGCCACTTGATGTTAATTGTATTTAAGTGGGTTTTAATGCAGTTTCATGTTGAAGCATTGAAAAAGAGCTAGTCTCGAAAGCTTTGTACGTAAGTTTTACTGCTTGTTTTAGTAAGTTCTTTATGGTACAAATGGTGTGTTCCTGATATATTTTTGGATACTATGGTTTGTGGAATATTGCAAAATACCTGCTGTAAAATTTTTCTTCCCTGCTCTTGAGAAGTGTAATCCATCTAGTCTGAGCATGTGTGCCCAACTTTAGTCTCAGATTTTCTACACTTTTCCATTTTTTAAAACAGGACATTTTTTCATGTAGGCATTTATCCAGAATATCTTTTTATTCACAATGAGTTAACTCTTATTTCTATATGGGATCTGTGTAAAATATGTTCTAACACCTGTACAAGCTATACTATCTAAGAGGGCTGCAAGTTCCCTACTAATAGTCAGAGAGTCCATGTGGATGAAATCATTTGTACCAACATGAATACAGACAGATCCATACTTTCTTACATTAAGCCATTGCAAGGCTTGTCTCACAGCCTCTATTTTTGCTCCTAGCAAGCATAACACTATTTGATGTTCATCATCTTCTCTACAAATGTAAGTATCACTTTCTATAATAACTGAGTCTCCAGTTACAAGAATATCTTTTCTTACCATATCTGAATAATCTTCACTTTTTAATACACTAATAACTGCTATATCAGTTGGTACATGGGAATGATTTTTATCACCATTAGTCTTATTAATCCCAATGTGTTCACTGTGTTTTACATTTGCAAGAGTACAGTTTTCATCCAGCTGGCTTTGTTCACACACAGCTTGATCCATGTTGTCAGTGTCTGTCTTTCTTATCTTTTTTCTTTCAATAATGTTCTTCAATCATTCCACGTTCACTTTTTTTTCCTTTTCACCTTCCCCCTTGCCTCTTTTTCCTACCTTCTCTTTTGGAAAAATGCTGCCTTTTTCTGTAGACTGAAGGTTTTCAGACAGAAAAATGTTACCTTTCCCTTTAGTCTGCATGTTATATAAAAAAGCAGTGTCCTTTTTGGTATATATTCTCTTTACATTACAGACATTAATCAGTTTATTTTTCTTCCTTGTTCTGTGTTGTGAACATCTTTCTTTTTTTATTTCCTTCTAAATGCTCTGAATCCTCAGATTGCTGAATATTTACATCCAGAACACCACAACTGAGAGGGGCATTGTCTTTATTCATGGGAGTTGAGTGGTCTTTACAGACAATAGACAAATCCTTTCCTAAAAGTATTCTATTTGTTCTTTGCCTAACATTACTTATCTCATCAGTCCAGTCATTAATATATGTAAGAACAGTTCTCCAAGACATACCAGTTGCACAAGTGCAATCGTCATCATTGAGTCTAGATACACTAATAATAATGGTAAGCATATCGCCCAACTTTTGACATGACGAACACAGATTACCAGTGAGCATTTATTACAGTGTACAAGATACATGTGCTTCAGCAAATCATTAATGGCATACTCATTTAAGGAATCCATAATCAGCTGCAAATGAAAATAAAAGAATAATCAAATCAGTTACCACATAATTACAACTAAATACTAAGCTAAGTACAATAAATTTGCTGCTCACGTTCTGAAGGTCACACAAAAGCTGAATTTCCTTTATGTGGGGCGTGAATGCATGCAGTGGCTTCTGCTCACTATTGCTTGCAGCTGTACTTCTTTTTAACTGTAAAGATCAATAAATCACAAACCAAGACAAGCTTGCTTAGATAAGCTCTGGATTGTCCTGTCTGCAGTCTGTGTGACTTTATAGCTGACTAGATCCCTCAGGACAACTAGAGTTTTTCCTGTCTAAAACATATCCCTTTCTAACAGCTAACAGCGAAAATTGAAGATAAGACAACAAAATATAAATTAAAGTAAATCTTCTTCTCTACAAGCTATCTCTTTCTTCTTACAAACAGTGAGAAATGTGGTAAGAAATAAAATAAAAATTCAAATAAACTTAATTTGCCAGGCAACTCCACAGCCAATCACAAACCAAGACTGGGTTGTTTAGATAAGCTCTGGATTCTCCTCTCTGCAGTCTGTGTGAATTTGTAGCTGGCTAGGCTGCTTGGGATAGCTAGAGTTTGCTTGTCTAAAACATATCCCTTTCTATCAACAACCAAAGAAAAAGGTAAAACAACAAAATATAATTCAAAGTAAATCTTGTCTACAAGTTATCCCTTCCTTCCTACAAACAGTGGAAAACAGAGGTGAAAAATAAAATAAAATATAAATTCAAATAAAAACTTCTCTTACCAAGCTACTGCATAGTCAATCACAAACCAATACAGAAATGTTTAGATAAGCTCTCTATTGTCCTTTCTGCAGTCTGTGTGACTTTATAGCTGACTAGGTCCCTTAGGATGCCTAGAATTTGCCTGTCTAAAACCTATTCAACAACAATTGAACTGTGAAAATTAAAGCTAAAACAAAAAGATATAAATTAAGGTAAATCTTCTTGTGTACAAGCCATCCCTTCCTTCTTACAAACAGTGAAAAAATAATGGTATGAAATAAAATATAAGTTCAAATAGAACCTCTCTTACCAGGCATGTCCACTGTCACTAACAAAGACAGGATTGTTTAGATACGTTCTGGATTGTTTTCTCTAAAGTCTGTGTGAATTTTTAGCTTACTAGGCCCCTTCAGATGGCTAGAGTTTAGCTGATAAGGCCCCTTCAGATGGCTAGAGTTTGCCTGTATAATACCTATCTCTTTCTAACAACTAACAGTGAAAATTAAAGGTAAAACAATAAAATATAAATCAAGGTAAATCTTCAAGCTATCCCTTCCTTCCTGCAAATAGTGAAAGAAGTAGTAAAAAATAAAATACAATTCAAATAAAAACTTGTCTTACCAAGCTACTCCACAGTCAGTCTCAAACAAATTTGGGATAGAAGTGATGGTATTTGCCAGATTTATGTAAGAAGTATGCACAGATTTGTCCTTGTCTAATGCCTCAATGTTTCTCTCAAAATCTACCAGTCTTATTTATTAGGATTGACCTTTTAGGAAACTAAATTTATTTGAGCTGATGGATTGGAAGATGACAATATCCTTAGTTATCACATCTATAATTGCATGTTCTATTGTCTTGCATATATTAGCTGTAAGTCTAATTGGTCTATAATTTCAAGGGTTACTGGAAGCCCCTCTTATGTCAGGGATCACTACTGTTATTTTCCAGGTCTCAGGTATAAATTGACTGGAAAGGTTTAGGTTATACAGTTTTAGGAGGGGGATCAGTAAGGCAGTTCATCAAACTAGCTAGGAAGCAACCTGCCATATTATCTAGATACAAAGAGCTAGTGCTGTCATTTATTTTTGGATACCATACAAAAAAAATCTGAAAAGTGATATTGTGTATACAGATACAAAGTCAATAGGGAGAATTTGTGAGGGGGCAGAAATCTATACTTGCAATATCCTTGGGGGCTTTGTAGATGGAACCATTTTACACCTATTCAGTGCAATGCAAAATTATTTCTTCACAAAGTTAATTCATCTTATAAGAGGATTTATTTATTTATTTATTTATTTATTTATTTATTTATTGCATTTGTTTACCAGGAAAGTCCACTGGGCCTAAAAGAGCCAATTTTCGGTGGAGGCCCAGGGAGAAAATCTTTGAGAAGAACATAGATACAGAAAAAAAAGTAAACATTAATCGGTACAGAAGTAGTAACAGTGTTACACATAGTGGTTACAGTAATATATACAGAACATATACATAAGTCATGAATTTAGTTGGTTTGATTACAGTAACATATTCAGAATATATACATAAAAGCAGGAATTTAGTTGGTTGCCAGATGAATTCAGAGTGGTAAAAACGAAAATAAATTAATCAGCATTATTGTGCCAGTATCAACAAGTGATAAAGGAAAAAATAATAATAAATATCAATACAAACAACCCTATTGTTTCATACACATCTTACAGTTGCCACACCCTGTAATCAAAACAGGCCAATCTCCACTATACCCCCTCCCCCACCATTACAATACAACACATATCCACCTACACATTCAGCTGCTCTGACCTCCCACATAGTCACCCTCTTATCTGATTTAATCCTTACTCTAGCATATACCCACAAACTCACAACTATCACCTCCCCCTCCAATATCTCACAACATACTCTAACCACACGCTGTTAGTCCCACTCTAACAACCTCAACACACTAATAAAGCAGACAATGTTACATTCACTAAAACACACATCATTATATCCACTAAAACAAACACTATTTACTACCTTATCTCTCCACACAGCCAACCTATTCTCACTAGCCCTTCTTTATCATTTAACTAACTTCTACACCCCCATCTACTATGACCACCCCACCAACACCATCACCAACTCTCCACTGCCCATAACCCACCACTACAACTCCCAAATTTCACCCAACCTCTACAACAACACAGAAATAGACTACCTCCCACTTAAATACCATCAAACCAGACACAAAAAGGAACCACTATTTAAAAACCACAAACAACTAAGCAAACTCATAACAACTTTATTTCATATCTTCATATCATATACCTGGGCTGAATTTCTGGTTAAAGGCTTGTAGTGCCTGTTTCTTACTGAAATTGATGCGCCTTGTTTGCTGTAGCATAGACTAGATCCAGGACTGCTAAATCTAGCTTTGCTTGTATAACTTGAGCACTAATCCAGGCCTTCTTAAAAGTATTCAATTGTATTTATTACTACTTGGTAGTAACCTGATTAAAGTGAAGCTATCATTCTAAGCCTTTTGGTTTAAGCACTTGGGCTTCAGAGCAGTTGTTTTACATTAAGAAGGTTTGTGGTCTGCACTGTCATGGCAGGACAGATAGCTTACATCCTTCTAAGTTTGGAACTGCTGATTAAAGGCTCAGTGTTTGTTATTCTAAAAGTGGATTAGTTCTGGTTTAAGCACTTGGGCTTCAAGCCAGTTATTTTACATTAAGAAGGTTTGTGGTCTGCACTCTTGTGGGAGGAGAGGAAGGACTCTGCCCTTTTGAGCTGGGAATTTCTGGTTAAAGGCTTATAGTGCCTGCATATTTGAACTGTTTCTTACTGAAATTGGTGTGCCTTGTTTGCTGTAGCATAGACTAGATCCAGGCCTGCTGAATCTAGCTTTGTTAGAATAACTTGAACACTAATCCAGGCCTTCTTAAAAGTATTCAATTGTATTTATTACTGCTTGGTAGTAACCTGATTAAAGTGTAGCCATCATTCTAAGCCTTTTGGTATAAGCACCTGGGCTTCAGACTAGTTGTTTTACATTAAGAAGGTTTGTGGTCTGCACTGTTGTGGCAGGACAGGTAGCTTACATCCTTCTAAGTTGGGAACTGCTGATTAAAGGCTCAGTGTCTGTTATTCTAAAAGTGTATTAGTTCTGGTTTAAGGACTTGGACTTCAGGCCAGTTATTTTACATTAAGAAGGTTCATGGTCTGCATTCTTGTGGGAGGAGAGGCTGGACTCTGCCCTTCTGAACTGAGAATTTCTGGTTAAAGGCTTATAGTGCCTGCATATCTGAACTGTTTCTTACTGAAATTGGTGCACCTTGTTTGCTGTAGCATAGACTAGATCCAGGCCTGCTGAATCTAGCTTTGTTTGTTTAACTTGAGCACTAATCCAGGCGTTCTTTTTTGGAGAAGGTTCCCCTGCACCCCAGTGGCAGGAGTGTGCAGTTAGAACTTGTCTGATTGAAGACTACAGGAACAATGCTCAGTTTTGAGATTTTTTTACTGGTTAATTGGGTACTTTGTTTAAAAGTCTTTTCTGATTGCTTGTAGTTATCTAAAGCTGTTGTAAGTGTGTTTTTTACTGTTTGTAGTCATTTAAAGCTGTTTTAAGTGTATTTTTTTATTGTTTTTGCCTTATCTTTTCAAAATAATTTTTTTCCTTATTTCCCTCCTTTCTAAGTTAATATAGTCCAGTTTTCAGGCTAGTGCTGAATTCAGGGCTATGCTACAATTTTCTGAGTTGCCCATACCTTACTTGGATAGAGGGAGGTTTCTCTGTTCACCTGTGAGAGAGGGAGCTTTGAGCAGCCATCTGTCACTGGAGGAGTGGTTCCAGCCCAGATGTTAGCAGTTTATAGGCCATTTTGGGCTAATTTCTATCTCTTTCATTTCCCTGCTGTAAAAACCGTGTTTGCATGGTTTTGCACATTCAGGCAGTGCCGGTTAGCTAGGGCTAAATTTAGCCCAGCTCCACCAAGTCTCCTCTTAAGTTTTTCCCTTGAAAGTAGTCTAACTCTCAACCTAAGCACTTAAAAAGCATCCTACAGTCCAGCACTTGCTCAGACCTAATAGCAAGCACTAATATACCCCAACACTTGATTGCCCAGCAGGGCAAAGCTCATTATTCACCCCTCACCAACCAAGAGACTAAGCAGCTCACCCTACTATTCTAGCATGACCAAAGGGCAATTTCAGGTATACTCTCCAGACAAGCTGGTGAACCTGGGTATCCTGAGGCAATGTTACAACTGCCTCATGTACACAGACAACCCTCTCCTCCTACCACAAAACATTAACATATGCGAGAGATGCAATTATATAGCTAAATTAGAGGCTAAGCTCTCTCCACCCAAGACTGGAACAGGCAGTCATGAGGAGAATCTTAACACTTGCACCACACCTCCAGCTTTACAAAGACATACTAAACCAACACTGACAAAAAATACACATAAATACACAAAATCATACCCGGAGGCTCTAAATAAAAACCTGCAAAAGCATCACAGACCTCCAAAGCTGACACCCAAAAAATCTGTACCTCCCATCACAAACCAGACAACACATAAAACACAAAATCAGTGTGCCGCACAATCACAGCCCTTAAGGCAAAATAACATACCTAACACACTAGTAATAGACGACTCTATAGTCAGGCACACTGATGTCCCACTCACTAGGCTGGACAAGGAGAAGGTTACTGTTAGCTGCCTGGAGGGAGCCAGAATCCGCCACATAACACAAGCACTTATGTCACTCCAGAACAAGTACAAATATGACTCTGTTATTGTTCATGTTGGAATGAATGACCTGAGACGTACCTCCCTGGACTACATGAAAAGAGACGTGGAAGAGCTCTCTGATCATGTAGCCCAGGTGGGTATGACCCTGACCCTGAGTAGCATCCTGCCCTCACCAAGAATGATACCGCAGTATAAAAAAAAAAGGATCAAGTTCAACAATTGGCTAAGCTTCTGGGGTCATTCAAAGGGGATCCAGTGTCTGTCAGCCTGGGATGACATGCCTGACAAGCTTCATTGCTTCACAAGAGATGGCTTGCACCTGTCACCCCTATGCTTTCGAATACTGGCCAAGGCTCTTGCTGCCCCCATAGTGCCTTTTTTAGGCAAGGCTCAAAAGTCAAACCCACCTCCGTAAACAGCACAAATAAAAAAATAAGGGTTATGCTACTCAACGCCAGGAGTTTAAATCTCAAAATGCACATGCTCAAAGCACTCCTCAGTATGGAGAACGTTGACATCTGTGCAGTAACTGAAACCTAGTTCAAGGCTCCACAGAGCACCCCAGCACTACCGGGGTACATACCACACATTTTGGCCACAGAACATGGACCGAAACACAAAAGGAGGGGGTGTATCCATATTCATGAAGGATACCTACACCTCCAGGTTAGTGGCGCAGCATGATACCTCAGAGATCATCCATGTGCAGCTAACATCAGGCAAATCTGCAATGCAAATTATGGCCTGCTACAGATCACCTCCATGACCCAGGACCACCATTCTGCCTTTCTGGAGACACTGGAAAACATGAAGGTCTTACTGAATACCCTGATATTGGGTGATTTCAATTACCCTACCGTTAACTGGGAAAACTACTCAAGTACAAACTCCCAGGTCCAGCGCTTCCTAGAATTTATCAACTCAGATGCCCTGGATCAGCTGGTAAACTCCCCTACCAGTGGTGAAAACATATTGGACCTGTGATCACCAACATGGGTGATAGGTGTTCCACACCAGAGGTCAACCCATCACTGGTTAGATCAGACCATAAACTAATCACACTGGATGTCCACACCACACCACCATCTCCAACCAAGGAAACCACAGTGAAAAACTTTTCTATAGCAAACTTCACCTTACTTAAGACAGAGGTGGTAAGGTTCACAGCCCCCATGCTAAAGGATAACTGTCCAAGATGCAGGAACCTTTACAAATGCACTCTATGAGCACCTACAAGGATGCATGGATCGTGCCACCCCTAGCAAAACCAAGGCTCACTCACCTAAGAGAAGGAAACCAGTCTGGTGGACCCCTGCCATAAACAGGCTATACAATAGAAGGAGGAAACTAGTTCAGAAAAAAGCAAATCCCAAGAAGGAAAGACATCCCTGATCAGTATCAGTAAGAAACTAAGGTCCCTCATAAAATCCTCCAAGGCTATCTTCGAAAGAAAAATAGCCAAGGATTCAAAAGATAACCACAAAGCCTTCTTTAGCTATGTCAAGAATCTAAGTGGCAACTCGCAGATATGCTCTGAGCTAGTGCAAAGTAGCACAAAATATACTGAACCAACCACTGATATTGCTAACATTGTGGCAGATAGATTCAGTGCAAACTTCACCCCCTCTCACCCCCAAATGGGCCCACAACAATACCAGAAAAGTGTAGTGTCCCGGAAATCACAGATGCTCAGGTGAAAACAGCCCTTTCAAAAGCCAAAAGCACAGCGTCAATGGGGCCAGATGGTGTCCCAGGCTGCGTCTTGCATGAACTACAAAATTAACTAACCCCCCACCTAAACACACTATTCAATCTCAGCCTCTCCACAGGCTACGTGCTCATAGAATGGCACACAGCAACGGTTATTCTGCTCCACAAAGGACGGGCCAAAACTGACCCTGGTAACTATCGCCCCATAAGCCTGACTAGCCTGGTCTGCAAGGCTATGGAGCTCATCATCATGGAACTCATTAATAAAAACATTGGGAACCTCCAAACAATTGACCCGACCAAGTTCAACTTTGTTAAGGGCAGATCATGCCTACTAAACCTGGTTGACTTCTTCAAGACAGTCGCCAAGGCCATAGATGAGGGGACGGTAGTTCACACAGCCTACCTTGACCTCACCAAGGCTTTTGACACCATTCCCCACTCGGGAATTATAGAAAAACTCACCAGCCTGAACATAAACCCCTATGTCACGAGATGGGTTGCCAACTGGCTTACAGACAGAACTCACACGGTAAGAATAGCAGGCTCCTGGTCCGACTCTAAACCAGTCACAAGTGGTGTCCCACAAGGCTCAGTCCTGGGACCCCTACTGTTCAGCATATACTTCTCAGAAGTACAGGCAAACACAGGAGGACAATGGCTAACCAAGTTCACCGCTGGCTGCAAACTGGGATCCATAATTAACACTCCGCCTGACACGGACATTCTCCAAAAGGGCCTTACTGAGACGGACACCTGGTGTCAAAGTCATGGTCTCAGGCTAAATGCCAAAAAATGCATAGTCATCCCGTTTGGGAAAAACAAAACACCCATGAATAACAACATAGGTGGCAGCCCCCTTAATACAGAAGAGATAATAAGAGATCTGGAAGACCCAGGTGGATAGTAATCTCTCCTTTGACAATCATATTGCCAAAGTAGTTAGGAAATCCTTCTATGTAACCCATCTAATTACTAAAGAGTTTGCATCTAGAAATAAAAAGGTTATAGTGCCCCTCTACTCGTCACTCATCAGACCCATCATAGAGTACAATGCCCCATTTGGGATGTACCTCACAAGACACTTCCAACAGCTGGAAAGACCGCAAAAGTACCTCACCAAGAGGATTACTGGCCTCAAACATATGTCCTATGCAGCCCGACTGGAAAAACTCCAGCTGTACTCAGTCGCATATCGCTTACTCAGAGGTGATCCCTGCCTGACTTACAAAGCCATGTCCAACTTAGAATTGATGGACATGCTCCACCTAAAGAAATCCAAGTCACTGTGAGCCACTCGCTCTAGTAAGCTAAACCTCACCACAACAATAAATAGAGCAAGCTGGAGGGATAGATTCCTGTCATAGAGACTCCCCATGCTTTGGAACAAAATTCCTAACTACATTAGGCAGAGCCCCTCACTAACACTCTTCAAGAGAAACCTTGACGAGTGGATGGGTAACAGAAAATACACCCCTGGGATCACTTCATTGGCTTTTCTTGACAGAGGCTCAGTTAATTAATCAATGGGGTGGCAAAAGCTGACACATTCTGGCTAGGATTATAATCTTTTGGTGCATTTTTTCAATGTTACTTTTTATGTGTAGGTCAAAGTTTAGGTTTTCATCTATAATAATGCCTAGTAATTTAGTGTGTGTGACAACTTCTATAGTGGTATTGTCTTGGGTTTGTATACTGAAGAGTTTTTTTATCTAGGTGAGTGGTTTTCTTAGGGGTAAAAATTACTAGTTTAGTTTTTTTGAGATTTAGGGCAAGATGATTGTTAAGCAACCAAGATTCAGTAGAGGTGATGGCATTATGGGTGATCTGCTGGAGTTCAGAGCTGGAATTTGCAGTGCATATTATTGTAGAGTCATCAGCATACTGGATTCCTGAGCATTGTGGGAGAGTAGTGTGAAAGCTGTTAATAAAGATGCTAAATAAGACAGGACCAAGTATGGAGCCTTGGGGTACCCCTGTGGAAGTATTGAGGAAGGGAGAGTAAGACTGTTGCCATTTAGTGGCTTGCTGTCTATTGGAGAGATAGCTATTGAACCATTGTAAGATAGGTGGGGAAATGTGGAGGGTAAATAGTTTAGAGAGGAGGATGGTGTGGGAAATGGTATTGAAAGCTTTGGAGAGGTCAAGGAAAAGAGAAGTGATTATTTTACCAGAATCCTGTGCCCGGTTAACTGTATCAAGGAAGGAGAGGAGGCTGTAGTGGTGCTGTGCCCTGGTCTGAAACCATGCTGAGTGGGTGACAGAATTTGATTTTCAAGCAGTTGGTTGAGGAGTTGGGGATGAATGCTTTTTTCCAGATGTCTGGGACAAGAGACTCTTTAATTGATCTGTTAATTAGTATGCTGATGGGATAAGCTATAGAGTTTGGAGCTAGCTGCAGGAAGTGTGGGGGTAGATTGTCAGGGGCTAGAGTACAGGGTTTAAGCTTAAGTAAAAAAAAATTTATTGTGGCAATGGGTATGGGGGAGAATTTTAAGTTAGAGTTATGTGTAGGATTGTTTTTTGGGATGGTTTGGTCATTAGCTGTCTTGATGGTGTTAACCATAGGAAAGGTGGTAGTTAGGTTAGCTATGGTGTCAATGAAGTGGGAACTGAAGAGGATGGCAAGTTCGGTAGAGGTTTTGTGTGGGTCAGGGGATGGGTTGCTTTGAGAACCTGGATGTAATAGATGGGATTATTTTTATGTTGGTTTTGTAGGTGAAGGCAGTGTTTTTTTTATCATTGGTTATTAGACGCTTTTCCTGGTTACGGAGTTGTTTGCACTGTATTAGAGTTGTAGGGTCTTTGTTTTTCTGCCATGATTTCCAGATTTTATCCCTTGTGGACATGACTTATTTGGTGGATTTTGAGAGCCATCTTGAATGGTTATGTTTTATTCATTTTTGGTGGGTGGGTGCTTGCCTATTTAGGATGTCTAGGAATGTTGAGTTAAAGAACTCAACAGCCTCGTTAAGTGGCAGGGATTTGAGGGGTTTCCAATTTACTTTAGCTAAGGTTTCATTAAATATGGATAGTTGGAACTTAGTCAAATTTCTGGTTGATTTGTATTGGTGTTGCCCTGGGGATGGGGTGGTTTTGCGTAGGATATATGCTGGGTGGTGGTCGGTAATGGTATTAGATAGTATGCCTGCAGTGATGATATTGTTAGGGTGGGACACTGATATCCAGTCTACTGCGGAGACCCAAATGTTATTTTGTGGGGTCTGGTGATGTCTTCAATTAGTTATGAGAAGTTGTAAAGGTTTATGTTTTTTGAGGGATTGTTGTGGGCAATGTCTAGCCAATCAATGTTTACATCACTTAAGATGATGGTTTCATTATCTTTGTTTTGTGAAGTCCAGGCAAATATGTTTTCTAATATTGGTATGTTGTTTCCTGGAGGAATATACAGAGCAATTATGCAAATGTTAAGATAAATGGTATGCTATTAGATTTAATATATAATGACATAATCACCAGGGGATGTTTCATTTTTTGAAAGTACAATTTCCAAGAATCCCAATTATATTTGGGATTTTAAAAATCCACAACAGTATTAATTCCCATCCCTTGTTTGTCCCATAATATATGCAGACTGTTGCAAAATACAACCAGTAGGAATGTCTAAGGAAGATCTGACAAATGTAATCCCTAATACTCTTGATTTTGGTAAAGTATCTTAACATTTTTCAAACATTAGTAAAATGGATTAATTATAATGTGAATTTGTTGTCTGTAGCGGGAGATTTAGATTAATTTATATTCGACTATTGCACAATGTGAATGCTTGGGAATATTAAGGAAGTATGCATCTAATCATAGTATTTTAAGAAATAAATCAATATAATTAACTTGTGATTTTTTTTATGTAAATTATTATTTTTTAAAATAACAGTGAATTCTATTTGCAAAGGGAGCAATAGCAATGGAAGATGTTATGATACCAGTCATTTCAAACTTAATGTTGTTCAAATGAGAGAAAAACACAATTTTAACATCCATTTTCACAGAAAGTATCTTTTTGGTCTTATTTATACATGATATCTTTATTTCCTGGCTAAGAATTCAACAAGAAGCAATTAGTCTTGTTGGTTATTTAAATGAGAACATTTTTTCTGAAAATTGAGTTAAGGTATAACATAATTTGGATATTTTAGATATTAGTTAACAAGCAAATGAGAATATGGACAAGATTAATTAAACAATTTATGGGAATATGTGTTTGTAAAAGTTTATTTACATGTCAGCAGTTGTCATATGTACCAGAAGAAAAAAAAATGCCCTTAAATTTTTAGCCAGGAGGTGATATTTATCTAGACTTATTCTACAGATGGAAAATTTGAAAACAAAGTTGGTGTTCTGAAAGTTTGTTTAAAGAAATGTGTTTCATTTGGCAGCAAACTGATTTGTTTTGATGCTGTAATAGAAAATAGAATAGAAGAATATGGCCCTGATTTATGTTTGTGACTTAAAGGCAAATGCACAAAGGAAGTTAATAGAAATAAGAGCACTCAAAACTCTATCATGCTTGTCGGTTATACTATAGATACTGTTGAAATTAGAAATTTTATACAGAACATTTGAATATAATATGGGAATGTTGAGTTAGCAAATGCAGTAGGTGAAATACCTGGATTTGTTAACACAAATCTTTCAGATTAATATTTTAGAAAGCTCTCAGATGAAATCTGTGACAGAAAGAAAAGTGAAACATATGAACATGGATCTTGCCAGCATTATTATTTTATTAGGGTACTTATTTTGTTGTTGTATATAACTGTCATATCTAAATAATTGGTAGGTCTGTCAAGGTACATGCACTTTGTAATTGTCAGTCTGTGTTAGTATAGTATTAAGTAAGCTGTATTTCCTGTGAGGTGTTTAATGCTATAAAACTGGTAGGAAATTGCAACATTGTATATATTAACATGTATATGCCATCAAAATAAAGAAAACACACTGTGCAGATATTCAATACAATATCAGTCTCTCAAGAAGTTTTTTTTCTGTGACAGGTCATATAGAATTAGATAAGGTGGGTGGTGATGTAAGATCAAAGCTAGAATGCATGGAATTAATTTTGTAGCTGAAAATAAACTCAGCAGTGTTTCTTGGTTTGAATGATGCCATGCCTATAAGAAGAAAGAACATTTTAAAACTTAAAGACCAAAACAGGTATGCATTTGTTAATGAATTTGTTAATTAATGGTCACTTTTATGGTCTTTTTATGATGTGACCTGGCAGTATAAACTTTGGCTCTAAATGATTGCCATTGTTGAAGTGACAACCCGCGTGCAAAACTGGGAAAAAGAGGTTGTAGGTGGATGGATGCATGGATGGCTAGATGGATGGATAGAGCAACATTGTGCATTAAATGTTTTTATATTCTCCTGGCATCTCATAGGTTGTGTTAGAGACAACAATCATTAATATTAAATTCTTTTTAAAAATCCTGTGGTAAATAACTTCATACGAATGACCAACAAAGAGGTGGCAATGTCTATTCTATACCTTATCTTGCATGGTTTAATCTGGCGCATGACTTCCGTATTTACCCCTTTATGGCATGTATGGATTTAATTCAAAATTACCTCAGTGCAAGAGTTGATATGGAAATATAATTTTTTGGTATATGCAGTGATGTGAAATAATCAATCCTCAAGGGGTTGTGACTTTTAAACCATGTGAGGTCATTCGCTAGTGCTAGGAAGTTAGCCTGTGAGAAATCTCAGAAAACAATGAGTTTAGTGAGCATTCTGGTTTGGCAATTTATAGATAGAAAGTATATTGGTGATATGTTGTTAGTACCATGTCTAGTAGATTTGAGCCCTTAGTGGAAGAGGATACTATCTATGTCTAAATGGGGTGAAGGGAGTTGAGTGCCCTAAAAATCTGACAAATGCCACTACTTGAAAATCAACTAGCCATCACAATTTCTTTGCTCAAAATGAAGATTAATTCACTGATATCTCTCTGATCAAGTCACATGTGACTAGTATGTTTACATCTGCAGTGGCCTGTTTAGATATTCTTAGTGATTTTGACATGCCGCATAGGTGTCCTTTCTTAATGGTGGCAGTGATAGTGGGCTGTGCTACTTATGGAATATGTGGGTCTATATTGGATGATCAAACTTTCAAAAGTTTGACTGTCATGTTTGACACCATATGATCGAATTTTTGAAAGTTCACGTTTTAATGGAGATCTCTATACAGCTCAGAATGTGACGATGTCCCTTTTCTGCACTGTAGTGCGATTTTGGAGTTGGTATATTTAAAGAGTGGGGTGAGTGGGGGGTGCAGGGGGGGCTTGCCCCCTTCTTAAAATGTTCAGGTAGGTTATTTGTGTAGTTTATTTTTTTTATTAGATTTTCAAACTTTTAAAAGTTCGATCATATGATGTCGACCATATGACAGTCGAACTTTTGAAAGTTCGATTATCTAATATAGACCCGAATATGTGGAGTGCTTTTGTCTTGGTGACATTTGAGTGTACCAGTCTTGTGCCTCAGAGACCTTTGAGGTCATGAAAAAGATTTTTAGTACCTCAGCAGAATAAGGCATATTGCTTCTGGTGGGTATGTGTACTAACAACTTGATGGGTCAAGAAGTTATCGTCCAGAATAAGCAAATATTTACATGTCTCATGTAGAGTCAGCATACGGTAGACATAAGTTGTTGTCAGTAAACATAGCACTCAATACACTGACTCAATGTGCCTAGTATTATCTAACAGAGAGCAGACTAGATAAGAGCAAACTGTTCTTAGAAGACAGTATGCAGTTTTGAGATCTTATATTGTACTTAACCCTACTAGTCTGCTTAGCAGAAAGATACTAACATTGTGGGATATATAGCAACTTTATTATTTTCCCTGGACAAAGCTTAGCATAGTAAGGCGTTGCACTCCAATGCCAAGTTTTGATGTGGGGAAGGGCACACCTATGCTATGACAGGAGTAGAGACACATCTGTGCTATGTTAGGGGTTTATGGGTATTTAATTGTTTTTCCTGGGTACAGCTTCACACAGTAAATATTTGCCCTGCAATGCAAGTTTTCATAATGGAAGGCACACCTAGGTTATGATAAGAAAGCAGGGATACAGTTATTCTGTTCTTGGGATGGTGATTTGTGGGGATAGTAATATTGTGTTAGGTGAAGGAGTCACAGCTTACTGCAGTAATCTATCTAATGAATATGCTATTGTATGACAGAAATGGGGGGGGCAGGGAGTGGGACATAGGATTAAATGGAGGATATGTAACTGTATATGAAACTTATCAGGCACCGATAGACTACTGTTCAGTAAGGGTACCCATGCCCCGGTGTGTAGCACAACCCAGTATAAATGAGTGACAACACATGCATTGTTCAGTAATTATAAAAAGATACTTTAAAGGCCTAGAGCATATCACAAACTACAGTGCAAATGATCAGTCATAGTCTAGCTCTCAAAAATGCAGCAGTTTCCTTCTCCCCAACAGAGACAACTAAGCCCAGTTCCCAGAAACCTATCTAAACCAGACTTTAGCATCAGTACAATTTGCAATTTAGCTCTAAAAAATAAATAAAACATGAAACAGGTCATGCGTATTGATGTTTACAGACTGTTTTTCCTGACTTTTGGCCAAATCCAGTAAACTCAAAAACAGCATATTGTGCATCTTTGAGCATCCCAAATTATTAAGTGTCAAACCATGGCAGGTTTGTTAAAGTAGAATTCTCAGAAACTGACCCAAATTAGACTTGAGAGCATCAGAACAGTTTTGCAGGTTTGTTCTTCAAGCCAAATAAAGCGGCAAGCAAATAATTTCCATTGATAATCAAGGGCTGGTTTTCAGTCTCAGCAGGTGGTTTCAGGTGTTAATTGTAGAATGAGATAGAGTACCAAAGACCTTGATGAGGGTATGATGAAAAACAAATGACATCCAAGGATCCAAGGTTTAGTTGACAAGTTTATAGAATTCATAGAATTCCATCTAGATAAGGTAGGTCTTCCTTCCGTTGACGCCATGCTGAAAGGTGTCCATTGTTATGGAAAACTTAATCTTTCTTCAATAGAAAAATAAGGCAGTGCTCAAAACACTTGCCAGGTATAGCTCTAAGGCTGATGGAGTAAAGGATTTGATGGACTTCAGGCCTCCCCTTTTATATGTCGGTACTAAATGTGACTGCTTGCATGACTTGGGAACACCTCCCTCTTTATGTAAACAATTACACTGTACATCTAATATTCGTAAGTATATGAATGAACAAAAACAAAACATGGTGTCAAGACCCATGACCCATACATTTTGTTTTCCTTCCCTTAATGAGTGCGGATATTACCATATCAGTGTTAATAACTAGACAAGCAGAAATAGATGTTACAGCAGACAATGAATAGGCATTACTTGAGAAATATGTAATTCATATCCTGGGGATCACACTGACTTAGGAGTCATTAGACAGAATAGAATTACCACAAGAATCCAACTGGAGCAGCGACTTAACATATTTGTAATAGCTCTTTCTCCATCAATTGATCACTGCTTGTTTTAGCAACCTAACACTATTATTATAACATAACTTAATTTAAAGGGTATTATATTCTGAAATACCTAGTAATGGTGTCACTTCTTTCTCACAATGTGTCACACAGGTTTATTTCACCGAATAGTATTTTAACAGCAAGTTTACTATTTCTAGACATCTTTAAACAACTGTTGAATTCTGTTTCACATAAACTCTCTAGATATTTTCAGCAATCAGCATCTTCCATATTAATGAAAAGCAGTTTGTTTTATGTAAATTTTCTTTTAATCTTGGAAAGCTGAAATTACCATAGTCAAATATGTTTTAACAGTATATACTGTTTGACAGTTAAATTGAACATCCATGTGTACCTGTGTGTCTGTGTCTGTGCACGTGTGTTTGTGTGTGAATATGCATATGAAGTTTGATGCATGAACACACACACATACACACACACACACACACACACACACACACACACACACACACGTCCACACGTACACACTCACGCATATAAATGTACCGCATTTAATTCTGTCTTTAATGGGGCATGAAGAAATAATTTTAAGGAAACAATCATTAAGGAACAGCATTTAGAAACAAATTAATTGAATGTGAAGCACATGAAATAGACATTTGCTGCATCAGAGTTTGAATATTAATTGTGAAACCTTGAGTATGAAATTAAAATCATCTGCAGGGTTTTGTTACAAGAATTCATTATAGATTTCTTTTATATATTGAAATTACACACTGCTGACTGTTTTATAACATTTGTAACTCAATACTTCAATGGATGGCACCACCCCCTGTGGCCATGGTGATAGACTTCATAAATAATAATTTAAAAATTCAAACTTCTGTGACCATGCCACTTATTGCATTGTGGAAGGGATTTTAAGTAGCTTACCTAATGACGCACAAGGGAGCTGCCAATACTAAAACGTAGTCTGGCCTTTACATATACTGCACTGATATAGTATACATAGGTTCATAGGTTAATAGGTTCATACTAGGCTATCTGCCCTAGGGCATTTATAAGCCTAGCCAGAGTGTGTGTGGCTTTCGCCACCCCTTGGGATGAGAATACTAAGCCCATTTAGGGTTTAGTTTACTGTGCCTCTATCTAGTAGTGACACAGAGATGACCCCCGGGGTAAACCTACGATCTCCCATCCACTTGTCAAGATTTCTCTTAAAGAGAGTCAGTGAGGGGCTCTGCCTAACATTGCTGTGATTCTTTTCCAGAGAGTAGGGAGCCTCTGGGTTATGAATCTGTCTCTCCAGCACGTCCTATTTATTTCTGTGTTGAGGTTCAAATCTCTCGCTCTCGTGGCTCTGATGGATTTGGATTTTCTGAGGTGGAGCATGTCCATTAATTCAGGATTAGACATGGCCTTGTACGTCAGGCATAGATCGCCTCTGAGTAGGCGGTATGCGACTGAATAGAGCTGGAGTTTCTTCAGCCAGGCAGCATATGGCATATGTTTGAGACCCTTTATCCTCTTGGTGAGGAACTTTTGGGGTCTTTCTAACTGCTGCAGGTGTCGGGTAAGATACATCCCGAATGGGGCATTGTACTCAATCATGGGCCTGATAAGAGAAGAGTACAGGGGCACAATGACCTCTCTTGATCTAGATGTGAATCCCTTCATGATAAGGTGAGCAATATAGAAGGTCTTCCTAACCACCTTGGCAATGTGAGTGTCAAATGACTGGTTACTGTCAACTTGGGTCCCTAGGTCCCTGATTACCTCCTCCGTACTTAATGGAGTACCACCTATGTGGTAATTTGTGGGTACCTTGTTTTTTCCCAAAGGATATGACTATACATTTCTTGGCATTCAGTTTAAGGCCATGGCTCTGGCACCAATTATCCATTTCTATGAGGCCTTTCTGATGGATGCTTGTGTCCGCTGGAGTATCAATTATGGTGCCCAGTTTGCAGTCATCTGCGAACTTTGTCAGTCACAATCCTCCAATGTTTGCTTGCACCTCGGAAAAATAAATGCCGAACAAGAGGGGTCCCAGGACTGAGCCCTGTGGGACACCGCTTGTGACTGGCTTAGAGTCTGACATGGCTCCAGCAATTCTGACCTTGTGGGTTCTGTCTTGAGCCAGTTTGCAACCCATCTTGTGACATACGGGTTTACATTTAAGCTGGTGAGCTTGTCTATGATGCCCGAGTGGGGTATTGTGTCAAAGGCTTTTGCAAGGTCAAGGTAGGCTGTGTGAACTGCCTTACCCTCATCAATGGCCTTAGTGACTGTTTCAAAAATGTCGACCAGGTTCAAAAGGCAGGATCTGCCCTTGACAAAGCCGAACTGGGTAGGGGTCCAATGTCTGTAGGTCCCCAATGTCTTTGTTTATGAGTTCCATAATGATCCTTTCCATAGCTTTGCAGACCAGGCTCGTCAAGCTTATGGGATGGTAATTTCCAGGGTACGTAGAAGCACCTCCTTTGTGGAGTGGGACCACTGTTGCTGTACGCCACTCTTTGGGTACGTATCCTGTAGTAAGGCTAAGATTAAACAGCAGCCTTATGTGCAGGTTTAGTTCCTCATGGAGTTCATGTAGCACGCAGCCCGGGACACCGTCCGGTCCCATTGATGCTGTGTTTTTAGCTTTGGAGAGGGCGGCTCTCACCTGGGCATCTGAGATGTTAGGGAGGCTACACTCTGCTGGGATAGATATTTCTCCTTTTGGGGGGGAGGAGGCGGAGAAATTTGCACTGAATCTGTCTGCCAGAATGTTGGCAATGTCTGTGGGTTCAGTGTATTTTGTGTCATTTTGGACTAACTCTGAGCATATCTGGGAGTTTCCACCCAGGTTTCTAACATAGCTAAAGAAAGCCTTGTGATTGTCTTTTGTGTCTTTTGCGATTTTTCTCTCAAAGTTGGCCTTGGATGATTTTATGAGTGAACGTAGTTTTTTGCTAGTACTGATCAGAGATGCCTTCCCTTTTAGGGATTTTGCTCTGTCATGTAGTAGCTTCCTCCTCCTGTTGTAAAGTTTGTTAATGGCTGGGGTCCACCAGACAAGACACCTGCCTTTGGGGGAATGGGTCTTGGTTTTATTAGGGATTGCATGATCCATGCATTCTTGAAGGTCTCCATAGAAGGCGTTTATAAAGGATTCAGTGGTGTGGGCTGTGGTTTCCACTGGCCCAGGGGCCTTGAAGGATACCACTTCAGTCTTAAGAAGTGTGAAGTCGGCTTTTGAGAAATTCTTTACTGTGGTCTTTTGAGCAGGGGGTAGGGGCGGGATGTGGATTTCCAGTGAGATTAATTTATGGTCTGATCTCACCAATGAGGGGTATACTTCCGGTGTGGAGCATTGTGACCCCATGTTTGTGATGATCAGGTCTAGTATATTATCTCCTCAACATATTGTTGAGACTGGACATTTTCACAGATGTCTTTTTTGCAGCTTTGTTTCAGGTGTATATAGTCAGACTCTAATTTGACTTATTCTTCTGTGAGATTTGCTCTAAATGATTTGCAGAGAATTGTTAAAAGAGATTTCCATTAGTCTTAATACTTTTTCCTGCTTTACTTCTAAATGTTATGGTAACTTGTCCCTTTAGAATTTCACTGGACACTTCATCCAAAATTATTGAAGAGAACTAGCTATTTCAGACAGCTGTTAAAATATGTTTAGACTTTAACAATACAAGTGACTTGAAAATAAAGAATCAATTTAAAGATTAGTATTAGTAGATGAAGATGTTAGAATTTAATGCCCGAGCATGTAATATGATGCAGTATCATGGAAATTAATTGAGTAAATATATTGAGTTAGATATATGTGGTCTTGGAATAGACCACAGATTGCCAAGCACAGATCCAATGTTACATGGCAAGATATGTTGTTTGGATGAAGACTGTATCACACATTATTAAAGCTATGTTTATTACTGTACATTCCACAGTAAGCATAATGAAACATGTCATACTTGGGGGACATTTGATGTATTTCCATGACACCCTGATAATGGGATGGTTGTAAATTTCTTTATGCAAGTATTTGTGTGTCTGAACAAGATCTTCAGGCTGCCCTCTCCATGCATCTTTTCAGGGGCTGGTCCTTACATGTATCATAGAAATAGCTAGCAGGCCATAATTAACTGGACAGCAGCCATTCAGTGTACATGGTTAATGGGAAACATGTTTTAGGGAAAGAAGGCTAGACAAAATGAGTAGAATATTATATGACAGTTTATTTCATAAACTGAAGATTATTGAACAAAAGGGGCATTTTGCAACCACCAAAAGCATATTAATAAGATGGGTCTGAATTAAATTGCCATAAGAGTGGCAGGGAGTATGACTGTGTGTGTGTGTGTGTGTGTGTGTGTGTGTGTGTGTGTGTGTGTGTGTGTGTGTGTGTGTGTGTGTGTGTGTGTGTGTGTGTGTGTGTGTGTGTGTGTGTGTGTATTAAATAATAGTGCCTTTGATGTAGCCAATACATTCCTATTGCTTTTTATGCCAAAGTTATTCAGGCTCTATGTGATTACCTGGGAAGAACATATTTTTCAATTGCTAACATTACATTCCATGCAACCAGTTAAAGCTTTTTTGCAGTCTCAACTCTGGGAGTAACGCATGCCATAGATTTGCCTTTGTCCTTGCACTTTTGCAGTCTGCACTTACGGGAAATTTTGTTATACAAGTTCGCAGACGAAGTAAAACAGAGTTATAACTGTGATGAAAGGAGGGTTTTGACACTTGCATTTCAAATAAATTTGGTACATTCAAAACAAATCTTGATTTCCACTTTAGATCTTACAAGAATAGCCACAGTCAATCCCTAATAGTTGTGATTACAGCTACATGTACTGTGTGCAACTTGTGCAAAGGGGCCATCAAGCAGCTTTATCTCTGAAATGGCAGGAGTCTGATATGTTTGGATCTACTATGTCCCCTTGCCTCATCAGAGTTGGCATCACTGTACCATGCTCAAATAAACTCATAAATCACAGAATACAAACATTGTTCTAATGTATGTACACAGATATGGATCAGTTCCACTGCCCACAAATAAAGCGTCTAACATCTAAAAATATGATAGCCACCAGGACTGTGGTCTGTAACATCATAAAAAAGGCACACAACTAGGAATCACTAAACAGTTCACTAAGTCAAGAGCACGATACCTTACAGTTCTCATTTGTCACAGTAACTGTACTTTTAATAAAGTTGTACACATACACACACCCACACACACACATATAAATACACACACACACACACACACACACACAGAGGAAGGACAGTATTATTCTCAAAAAATGTCCTGGTCCAAGGTAGTAAACTGCCCCACCCCACATTCCCTGACTGGGGACCTGCCTGTTAAGGTTTTGCAAACCACTGGTATAAGTCAGATGTGTGTCATAGCTATGAATTATGAGAATTGCCTAGATGGCATATGGAAACATTTTAGATGATACCCATGGCATTGTTCACAACATAGTAGTTGAGTTAGTGGAAATCCTTTATTTTGATGTATCTGATAACCTGTAGACCATTTAGAGCCTTGACGGCAACACCTGTACAGTCAGTGTCTCACAGAACCTCAGGGAAACGAAATGGTATAAAAGACCTGCATAGTGGTGTTCCTTACGCAGTCCTTGGGAACCATGTATGCTGTTCCACATGCAGCAACATAATGTTGAGGATCTGATAAAGGAAACGTGAGGCTAATGCCTGAGCTCCTCCTAGCCTATTCCCCACTATATGGCCGAAAAAGGTCAGTGATATGGCAGTCATTGCATCTCACTTGATTCTGCATCTTAGTGCAAATTTAATGAGCTCATGTATAGTTTTTCTCTCTATGTGGAAGTGTCCCGTGATGTACATAGTTTCACAGGTTCCAAGGTACTTTCTAGGCTGTTGATCTGTGAGGATCTTAAGAAGCCTAGACTTGCATTCCATTGGTATTTTTAGCCCTTATATTTTCAGTATGACTAACCCAGGTATGGGCAGAACAGGGAAATGTACAGACATTTACTTGTTGCCCCTATCCACAAAGAACTTGGGTACTAAAGCAGGGACAAATTTGCATCTTTTACCCCTTTGAAAAAATTACATTTGAAAAGAGTAAGATAAGAAGTTGGCTTTACATGGAGTGGAAGTTAGTTCCATAGAATAGGTATCCTCTGCAATACCTTCCTATCACTCCAACATGTTCTATTTATGTTTCCATAGAGAGTGAGATATCTTGAGCAGATGTTCACACTACCACTGGACTACTGAATGTGTAATGGATCTGACAGAAAAAGGGTCTACTGATGCTCTACACATGAGACAGAGACAGCCTTTTAGTAGCTTTCAGTAGCTTGTATAATAACACTGACTGCACAATTAAAAATAAAACTAACCATGCTCAATAAATGACCAAGGCTGGGACTGAGAAACTGTTTTTGCATTGAGGTAGCTGATTTTGCCAGAAGAGCAGCTCTTTTCAGGATGGGGTGGGGGTGGGGGGTTCAGAGATACATTGTGTGTATTTACTTTATTTTCATTTTGAATCTGTTAACCCGGGTAGGGTATTGATCCCATTGGACCCATTTCGGTCTCAGCCCAGGGAAACACAGTAGTCACATGACATTATATACAGACTGAATAACAAAATACAATATATACATATATTATAAACAAAGCGAATATCATAGCTGGCTAAAGGGAATGAAGGTAACAGATAAATGACATTGTATACAAAGTGAGTGAAAATCACAATATATACATGCATTTTATATATAGAGTGGATATCAAACACAATCAAAAATAAAGTCAGAGCAAGGTATGGTGCAAAGTATGTTGATTGAAGAAGGAAACTAAGAGGTTAACGTATATGATCAGAGAAGTAGAAATTTATATATTCTGCTAAGAAAGTTGCCATTGCCAGGGTTGTTGCCCACAGCAAAATATTGGATTTACAGGAAGCAGACCGTTAAAACAACTATGAAGCAGCCACCATATATACATATGTGCAAGAGTCTGTTGTGACTGCTGCAGCAGTAGTCATCACCCTTGGCGATGCTGAGTCGTCCATCTTCACCTAACAGACAGTGCCCTTTCCAGAAAAGAAATAGTGAACTGCTATTGTGTGAATAGTGGTACCATGCAGGAGCTGGTCAAGATGTGCTGTCCTCAAACACAGGGCCACCAGATGCATGAAATACCTACTCTTGTGAACTACAGATTGAGCCTTCACTAGCCAGTAGGAACAGAGTGGATGTATCCTAAGCATCAGCTTCAGGGGTGGTATCAATTCCTCAACATCATGCTAAAGTGTGTGGAGGACCATATGTTGTTTTCACATACCACAAACGAGAGAGCTAACACATTTTGGGCATTTTATGACATTACCCATTTCCATGAGGTACTGAGCGCAATGGACTCTACCCACATTGCAATAAAGCCACCACTGTGGAACAGAGACAATGACATACCAGCTGTAAAGGTTTCCTCTTTATCTGCTGCCAGTTCCTGTGCAGTCAACAGGGTATGATATATAATGGAGGCATTCAGCCAAGATGCTAGAGCTGATTAAAGGTTTGAATTCATTGTTTTGGTTGTGGCTGTTGTTATTTTATTTTATTGTGATATGTAATGGGTCTGCAGATCTCTTAGGCAGTACCATTGATTTCCACATTTGGCATTTATGCAACTTTCACCTATAGTTTTTATAGGTATTTTCCACAGGACCATCTTGTTGGTAATGCTAGATATGCCCTTCCACAATGGCTAATGGCACCAATCAAAAACCCACATATCATGGCAGAGAATGCTTATAATAATGCTCTGGCAAAGACCCAGGTCATTGTTAATTTTCTGTTTGTCATGCTAATATTCCACTTTTCTGTCTGGATGTATCTTGTGGTGCACTGCTGTATGAGCCTGCAGCATGCAATAAAATCCTTGCATCATGTTTGTCACGTTACACAACATTCTGATATGCAACAGTTAGAGCAAGGCAAAGACATTTAGGAAGAGGAACTAGCAGACTCAGCAGACAAGGAGGGGCCTAATGAAGGTCCTGTGGGGAAATTAGCATTAGTGATGGCTGGGCCAGACAGATTCAGACACAGGATGAAGTAGCACAGGCTGAGAGACAGTGTATGGTTTATAGCTATGGTCCAGAATAAACATAGAAATGATGCATGCAAAACTACATCCACATATGCTATACCACACATAGACTGGTCAAACTATGCACCAGATGTAGGCCACCCAAGTAATAGGTCATTTAGGACTGGGTAGAGTTATCAACATATGCACAGGTGGGGAGGACCATGGTGATAAGTGTCAGTAAAGACAGTGTGTGTCTGTTTGTGAGGTGATCAGGATTACTGGTGTTTGTGTGCGTGTGTGTGTGTGTGTGTGTGTGTGTGTGTGTGTGTGTGTGTGTGTGTGTGTGTGTGTGTGTGTGCGTGTGTGTGTGTGCGTGCTATAACATAGGTCTAGCTGATGATAAAGCACTATGCTGGAGTCTGATAGACAGATCCAGGGCACCCACAGGAGATGTGGGAGCTGACTGCACATGTCCTGGTCCATGGAAATATCTCCTCCTGTTAAGATCACAGGCCAAATTCACAGCATGCAGACAGGATGGCATGATATGTGAGCATGAATGACCACTCATGCTATGGACAGTCTCCATATGAACACACTCTCAGCATGTATGTTCACATTGCCCCATTGTTCTCTCAACACTCAACAGCAGTGTGGAACCAGTGGTGATATGGGTCTGAAACTGTGCCCAGCTACTCCCATGGAAGGCCTCACCAGAGGCAGAGGTAGAAAGGCCTCAGGAAGTGTGTTGGCTGTGATATCTGCCTACACAATGACCCCCACTGATTGCAGACTCTCAAAGCTACATATTCATGGTGCTCCTCATCTGGCTCATGCATACCCACAGGTCCTCATGCAAACCATGTGCTAAGAGCTCATTACACTGAAGGGGCTGTTTGTATGCTTCTGATAATCTGTACAAATATTGCATTACTGGTGACAGCTTGACAATGGAGATAGAAAGAAAAGATGTTTCACAGATTCACAACATATAATAACTAAAACAGTTTTAGTCTAGAGCTTTCTAGTTTCAGTTTAATTCAATTTGAATCACATTTAAAATGTGCTATATTGTTTGGTATTTACTAAGCAAGTAACGCCTAAGGCTTGATAAACCTATAGTAGGAAAACTGATTCTGTATGGACTAGAAACACTATGCACTCTTCATCACAGAATATTATACCAGTGATAATTATTTGCAATGGTGTCCTGGAACAGAAGGAATGAAATTGGCACACATTTCTATTGGCATGCTTTCAGAAAAGTTTAATGTTTGCTAAAGAGAAAACAACTGAAACTTGTATATAAAATACAATGACTTAAAGCATGAAACTACCAACAACACAGTAATGCAGAAAGAGAGGTTAAACAAGTGACCTGTTTGTCTGGGCAGTAATCTGTGTTATTTCTTTCAAGGCTGGTTATATTGTTTGTTCATTTTAATCTTTTCATCCCTCACAGTAAAGCTGTCAGGTGAAAATGCTACAAAACTGAATTGAGCACTCATGTAATCCACTTTTTTGTAATCTCCATCCTAAAACAACTGTTGTGGCCCATGTACTCATCCACATATGACTTTTAATTTAAAGTGTTTTTCAGTTATCCATGCATGAATGTTCATTCTTCCATAGTTGTCAGTTTTATCAGTTGCCTAAGGGTAGTTGAAAGCACGGCATGCTTTTTTGCTCTTGATTTTGTTGTTAAAAATAGCAAGCATACAGAAATATATAAAACAAGATGTCATGAGAGTTACCCATCTTTAATGAGCAGATGGTCCTATCATCTGCAATAATGCATAATGCCTGACCACTGATATCAGAGAGCACTTTATAATCTGTAGCAGTACATCCATGCATCTTCTCCTGAAATTATATGATATAGCAGGCCACTGCTAACAGATGCTTCAAACATTGCAGTTGCTGCCATAAAGCACAAACTGCTTCTCTGTCCTGTTACATGTCCCTTGTATTCAATTATAGTCCAGAGCCCATCTTCTGCATTTTAATTCAAAGCCTGCCAGATTGTCAGACTGATCTATTTGTAACCATGTTAAATTCCCATCAGTATTTCTAATTACAAATGCATTGTTGACTGGACCACCATAAAGAAAAGAAACACTGCTGTAGCAAATGCAATTAAACCAATAAACAGAAGTAAAAAGAAGAACTAACAAGGTTATTACCCAAGTGCTAACAATTAAATTTAGTGAATGTTTAAATTTCACACCTTGGCCATCTCTGGCTTCAATAAAAAATGAATTTTAAATATGCAGCACATTACTATGGAATCATATAATTATGAGTGCTGTTTATCTGACATTGTTTACAGCTAGCCTGTGCTTCACTAACTATAAACAGGATAACATTTACATTTGTTGCTTTCTGTTTCCCAATGTTCAAGTCCCTTGTCACTGTTCCATGTAGGAAACTGCTGCCATTGTTGTTTCTGTTTGCATGATGGCAGTGACTGAATGTGGGACATTCACTTTTCTTGATAGGTATGCGGTGACCATGGAGTCAGCATATTTAAGTATGGAAGTACAGGACCAGGAGAACTGTACTTTGCAAAAAATAAAATAAAATAAGATAAAGAAAGAAGAGAAAAGGAAAGAAAATGAAAGGGAAAAAAAGAGAAAAGGAAATAAACACACTTTTTGAGAATATGATAAACTGAAAATCTCACCTTTCTGATTTGCATTGCTGAAGCTGCTATGAGTATAAATTTGGAGAAATGCATATTAAGCATATTTTCTATGATTATTTGACTGGTCCCTACTAGTTATCATTTCTTTTTGGGGCATCTCCTTATAACAATTTACTGGAAATTGCAGTTATTAGAAGGTTTACTATCTGGGCGGCCGCGGTGATGCAGCGGTTAGCATTGCTGCCTCACAGCAAGAGGTTCTCCGGTTTGATCCTTGACTGGGTTGCCTTCTGTGTGAAGTCTGCATGTCCTCCCTGTGGTCATGTGGGTTTCCTCTGAGTGCTCTGGTTTCCTTCCCCATCCCAAACACATGCTGTAGTTGGACTGGAGACTCTAAATTGCTGTGTTTGCCTTCTGTCGAAGGTTGGGCGCCAAGCTGGCAACTCCACACCATAAAAACTCCACTGCCAATCATGAGCGGACAGGTGATCCACTGTGGCAACCCCTAACTGGGAAAAAGAAGAAGAAGGTTTGCTATCTAACTCTTTTTTGTGGATTTTACATTTTCAGAATGCTAGTATATCACTCAAGGAGCTGGGTGGAGCCTGAAGATTACCAGTAGCTGTTAAAGCATTGGATCATTTTCTATAACTGGTACTTTAAAATCATTAATGCTGATATACAAGTTTCTATAAAAAACAAAACAATTTTCTGTGCCTCACCAAAGTCCAGTCAAATAAACCAAAGTAAATATCCAAAAACCAATAAGACTGGACACTGCTCGAATACCAACTCCTTCTGTTTATTAAAAATAGACATACAAGTGATGAGCGCTTTTGGGCCTCTGCACTTGTATGTCTATTTTTAATAAACAGAAGGAGTTGGTATTTGAGCAGTGTCCAGTCTTATTGGTTTTTGGATATTGGACTGATATACAAGTTGTGTTGTTTCTAACTTGCTCATCAGCCATTGCTCATACCATTGTTAATCTTGAGGATTCCAAGTATCCTGTATCCTGGCATTTATTTTATTTATTATTTACTGACATTTGTTTACTAAGAAAGTTTGATGGGGCCAAAGGTGTCCATTGTTTAGCTCAGACTAAGGCAGAAAAAAAGTCTAGATACACAAAATTACATTAATAGAGCGTTTTTGTGCAGTACATGGGGCTGCACCAAAGAGTATATAATTTTGGGAAACAAAATATAGTGTATATCTTAAGAGTTCAAGTATGAAGAATTATGTAAAATAAGTCAATAACAGAGTAATACACTTAACATAACATGAAAAGAGATGTAAGTAAGAGAAAGATGGTTAAGTTTGTTATACATAGTAAGAAAGAGGTAGGATTGTATAGGTGGTGATGAGAATGGATGGAAGGGTCAGACCTAGTAATAAAGAGGGTGGGGAATAACTAGAAAAAACATAAATCAAACAGATTAATAGGCATTAGGCATGTTGATAAAGGAAGAGATGTGGTCAGTTGTGAAATGTAGTAGATGGGAATGCAAATGTATAACAGTGTCAGACTGGATTAGTTTATGAGCATTGCCAGCTTTTGGATAAAAATTCTGTTAGTGAAGCTTAAAGGTAAGAAGGTTAGGGTTACAGCTGATGGGTAGTAGCAAGGAATTCCAACATTTAGCTACAGAATAGGAGAAGTTGCTTTGTCTGGATGATTTATTAGCTTAATGAGTTGAAAGAAGCTATTTATCCTCTGATCAAAGAGGTCTTTTGAGGGAGATGGATGGAGAGGATAGAGCTAAGGGCAGGTCAGGCTGCTGCTTTATGAACAATGCTGTGAATTGTAATAAGTTGTAGGAAAGTCCTGTGATGAGGAAATTAAAACCATTAAGGAGACTGAGAAACTGTGTGGTGATGAGGTTAGTATGATACCGCATTAGTTGCAAACTTAACAGAGGCAGAGATAAGTAATAAGATGTGTGTGTGTGTGTGTGTGTGTGTGTGTGTGTGTGTGTGTGTGTGTGTGTGTGTGTGTGTGTGTGTGTGCATTTATCTCTCTATATCCAATTTCAGTATCTTGAGACTATAAAACTGAATCCACAAAACACCAACAAAACACCGACACAAAAAAAACTGCGAAATTCACAACACCGAAAATACCGCACACACTATACCACACATACACCACAACACCCACATCACAACATAAACAAACAAAACTACACACATACACAACTCATACACACATAAGCAGGGGGCAAGCGCCCCTGCACCCCCCATGTGGAGGGCTGCACCCCCCCACCCCCCTACTTATATAGGTTGAATGTTTCTGTAGTACTTTTTGTAGTACTTTGCTCAGTGTTTGGATGTTTGGGCATGCGACTGTGTATCCACAGCCCGACTCACAGTTCCGTTCCTGTTGGAACAGATGTTGCGGTAGGGGATGGAATGGATGAGTGAATGTGATCGTTTTGATAAGTGCATTCTTTGTATTTGGGCGTGCTGAGAATGGTGATTTTGCGTGGATGTTTTTGATGTGGATATGTTTGTGATGGGATGGTCTTTCAGCATTCTAGCATGGAAGTGATCGGGTTCATGACTGATTGTTTGTGGTCGGATGGATGGCTCCGCTTTTACTCGAGTAGTGACTGTGGGCTGAAGTGTAATGAACGTAAGAATGTGAGTGATCTGATTACTACGTCTTCAATGCTTGGATTTACCAAGTATAGCGTTCTTGTTCAAATACACCACTCACGAGGATAGTTCTTTGAACATCACTATAAGGTTGATGTGCCCTATCTTAAATTGGGTTTAATAATGTGGTTCATAAGTAAATGATTTGGATTAGGAACACTTGATGGTTTTAAACTTTATATTTTGATGTATACATGTGAATTCAGGTTCATGTACTTATTTATGTTTTTCACATTGTTGTTTTTAATGTTGATGTGCTTTTAGTACAATAGTTGCTTAGCAACATGCATATGACTTGATTTATCGACTAATTGGCATACTAATTGATGTTTTTTCCCGCCTTTGGCACTATAAATGTTTAAGCTTATGCAGTACACTAATGAAATCTGATGAAGCGTGGTTTTAACCGCGTGAAAGCGCTTATTCTTTGTTTGTTTCTAATAAAAGATTGCTCAATTTTTTGACGGAGTAGCATCTTTTCATTCCAATGAAGGAATAGTACTTTTATGTGGAGTTTATGGACTATTTTGGCTGTTTAATCTGGTGGATACCTTTGCTTTAGCTATTCGAGCTACAGGAATTTCCAGCTGATTGATCCTGGTGGTTGGTTCACAGCTTCTTTTGATTACTATATATACTAACTCCGAGATCGCACAAACACAAAAGAAAAGCCAACTCAAACATGCACATTCTCCGACCCCTCACACACACATCAAACACATCAGCACACTCACATACACTCTAACTCCAACTCAAAACCCTTAGAAAACACTTACCTGACATAACACCTACATCCACACATGGCACCACGCACCATCAAAACACAATCCCGGACATTACGCAGCGTAAGGTCATAACCGTGAATTCGACATATATTCGAGTTCGCGATTATGACCTTTCGCTATTTTAAACATTTGGCTTTATAGTCTCGAGATACTGAAATTCGACATTTCAGTAATTCGAGGTTATAAAGTGTTTCTATATATATATATATATATATATATATATATATATATATATATATATATATCACAGTTTAGGAGTGTAAATGCTTGCCACCAAATAAGTGGGCACAGGTGAAAAAAAAATTGGGGTTCTGGAGTGGAAGCGTGTGTGTCAACCTTCCTAGATTTTAGATTATTTCAGTTCTCAAGACTCTGTACCAATAAAATGGGATGCATTATTCATAGTAGTCCCATATTTTGCTATGTTATTCTGATGAGTTCCCGGATTCCTGCATTGTTTCCACTCTATATTGCAGTTTGTCTAGTGTTTATTCTGCGTCTTTACATTCCATGCAAACCTAAATTTTATTTTGGTACTATTTTCAGCATTCAACAGATCTAATTTTGTAAATAACTACAATTTAGAGGCATTTCTGCTTTAATTTTTTTATGTTTTTTATTTTATTTTTTTTAATATAATGGTTGCAGCTTAGGTGTTACATCAGCGAACCAATAGAGCTGCAATGTACTGTCAACATACTTCTAGAAGATCTGATATTATTCAAGAAATTTACAGTACTGTTAAAACTTATATTCTTTAGCAGAATGAGCTTCCATTTACTTTGTGTGCTACAATTACATTGAAGAAATGTTATTTAAATACTTCTGCTAAGTAAACAGAGGATTCCATCATATTGTGAAGATAGAGTGGCACCTATTTTTGTCTTTTTTATGTATCTCTATCTACCTGTAATGCAACATGCACATTCACCTCTGCTGTCTTACTAAACCAGTTGTTTTCATTACTGCATTGCAAATATATTTTAAACTATGTACAGATATTATTTGTTTGCATTTAGTCTTTTTTATTCATAGGTAATACTAGGCTATCAGTCTTCAGACTACTATAAGTCTAGCCAGTAATCAGAGGTGAAAAATCAAACCCTGTACCTGTAAGGTTAAGACCTTTACCACAGTGGCAACCCTCCCCTTAGGACTATTCATTTATTTGCTTATAAAATGTTGCATACTGAAATTATGTTGACATTTCCTCTCATTTTCAAGTTCTAAACAATTGTTTAACTCAAATAAATACTGACTCCTGAAACATAATTAGCATGTATTTATTTTTTTCATTTATTCATTTGCTTTTGTTTATTGTAGAATGTCTATCTGGGTGGGAAACCTATTTTCAGTTGAAGTTCAGGAAGAAAAGCTCCATATCAGTAAAATACAAATTACAACAATATGTGTCTTACCAAGGGCATGAAATGAAGAGCTGCAAAGATTACAAATGCAGTTTTAGAGGCTGAACACCAATAATTTGCATTCTAAAACATTTACAAAGAATAGTGACAACCCCATGATGCAGTGAAAAGCTATAGTAAAGAAGACTCCAAGTGTGACAGTCAGAAAAGTTTACATAAGATTATGCAACTTAGATATGACAGGAGCTTCAAAAGATGTGGTAGATACATATGCCTAGGTTATAAAATGCAGATAAATTGTAAGAATAGTAGTAATACAAGTGGAGCAAATGCATAGACCAGAACAGGCAGGATGTTGTTTTCATAGTACCTCAAGGGATTTGAGGTTGTTGACCATTTTTGAAAAAGAGTGATGGTGTTCCATAGCTTACTGATGTGGGAGGAGTACAGTGACTCACCTGCAGTGTTATTGCATGTGAAGGCTGCCAGCCCAGCTAGCTAGAATTTTGTAAGTAATTCTATGTCATTTGTGAATAGTAATGTTCATAGGTAGGTACTAGGCTATCGGCCCAAGGGCCTACGTAAGTGATTTGTATGCTCATCCTACAAATGTAAGAAAACTGTATGTTATGTGCTGAGTGTCAAGAATGTTACCACAGTGTACCCTACTGGAAAAAAAAAAACAGAGTTAACTTGCAAAAGTTTAAGAAAATAAGTTGACAAGTAAAGAGTTCTATGATTTTGTTTACCAAAGCTTAGAAGACAGAATGTCTGCAGCTAGAAATTATTTTTTTTTATCTGGAAACAGAAATAATTACAGGTTTCAAAGGTTTTACCACTTCCAGTTCCAGGCAAGCTTCTAAGAGATAAGTATTTTTGATATAGAGATGCTAACTTTTAAGTTTCTGTTAGCCTGGAAACTAAAGGCAGAGGTGACAAGAATGATGTAATCTGAGATAACCCAGCAGAAATGTTTGATAGTAATTTAAGAACTATCTCAGAGAGTGAGTCTGTGCATTTTGTATTTGTCTCTGGATCTGTAAACATCCACTCAGCACTTGCATTTGCCTGGATCTATAAGTAAGACTTATATCATAGTATCTCTCTTAGAGATAGATAGGAATATAGGAAGATCAATCTAGATGTTTTCTGTATTTGTGTGAGACTGTCCTGCAATGTAAATTTCCTGTGATTCTGAACTCTGTTGTCAATGTATTGAGTTACTGAGAATTGTCTTGTGCTTTTATTATTTATTATTAAATGTATGTATACCTTTTAATTGTAGCTGGTTTGTTTAGATATATTTAAGCTCTTAGTGTACTTGCATATGTACTTGGTGATACTGTACAGGCCATTCTTGAATAGCCTTAAAAGTTTGGTCACACTTAACATTTAGATATTAGTAACATTGCACAGTATAACTGCTCACCCTTTGGGAAGGGCCTTATAGTAGCTGATAAGAACTGGTTGGTGGCAGTGGCTACTACCTTATAGTCTGCGCAGAAGGGTACATAGCTAGTGTACCTGTGCCAGCCTTCCCCAGGAGTGTTTGTGTGTATATAAATCAAATCTTAAAGTGTGTGTGTATGTGTGTGAGTGTGTGTGTGTGTGTGTGTGTGTGTGTGTGTGTGTGTGTGTGTGTGTGTGTGTGTGTGTGTGCATGTGTGTGCGTGTGTGTGTGTGTGTGTTTGTGTGTGTGTGTGAGCTACTTGGGCAGAGATACAAAGCACTGGTTGGACAGAGGGGGTGCTGGAGGTTTTGGCTTGACCACTCGGTTGAGACCATGGCCCTATAGATGTGCCAGTGGAGAGTCTTACGGGGGATCTGGAAAGAGAGAGAGAAAACAGCCCCAGACTGTCTGTGATCTCTGTGTACTCTTAAGGGAAATTGTACTTTACTGTGTGTGCACTTGTCATCCTCTCAATGTGCACATCCCTCACTGGTATGGCTCCTTGATTACTGGGTCAGTGCAGGGGCGTCACATTGTATCTACTAGGTAGTTGACATAGTTCTCTGTGGAGTGAAGTGTATGATGTACATATTTATTAGTGAAGGGCATCTTTCAGGGTGGTAAATGAGAGTGTATGTGGTGAATAGTTGTGTGAGAGTTAGATAAGTGGCTAATTCAATCCAAGTTAAATGTTTTAATGCAGAGCAGTGATGTGATATGTAGGATATATTTGCAGCCAGTTTGGCTACTTGTAGTAACATTTTTCTAGCATATTTGTTTGAGTGGCTGGGAGAGCATATATGAAGGTGATAGCAGAAGGTTTGAGGTAGTGCTTATCCTTGCATGGTCTGTTAAGAATGGCATGATGGAGCATTGGATGCTTAGTTTGTTTTTTGGGCTTTGTTTATTGACTGTTTGATGAGGTGATGAAATTTCATGTCATCATCAATGATAACACCTAGATGTTTGGTGTGGGTTACAAGCTCTATTATTTTGTGGCCTGAGGAAGTATTGGTAAATAGTGTTTTTGGTCAGTGCATGGTTTAGAGGTGAACAAAAGCAATTACATTTTTGGGTGGTTTAATAATAGTTGAAAGTTGGAGAGCAATGACTCAGTGGATGAGATGAAATCTTCAGTTGTCTCTTAAAGTTCTGTTATTTTTTTGGCAAAACAGATGTGTAAAATCATTGGTGTACTGGATTAAGATTGCCTGTTGTCTAGCTCTATGGCGGTCATTGATGAATATATTAAGTAGCATAGGACCCAGAATAGACCCTTGGGGCAAACTTGTGTGAACAGAGAGAAAAAAAGGAGATATCATTTTGCAATTTCACTGCCAACATAGCTCTTAAACCAAAACTATGACAAATTACTTAGTTCTGAGGAGGAAAGTATTAGTACAAGTTTTTGATGGGATGTAGCATCAAATGTCTTTGACAGGTCAAGGAATACTGCAAAGATGAAGTCACTATAGATACTGTTCTAATTTATAGTGGTGGTGAAGTTTAGGAGGTCAGTTGAGGAGCTGTGGTATGGGTAGCAACCATACTGTGAGAGGGATAATATATTATTTATTGTGTTGTAGGTTAATATCTGGGATTAGATACCTTTCTTTAGTGCTTTATGCAATGGAGGTAGAATGGTTATTGGTCTAAAATTAGAGATATCAGTGGAGGGGGCTACCTTTATGGAAGAGGGTAATGTAAGATCGTAGGACTTTTTTGTTTGTTTTCTATGTAGTAGGTATGTAGCTTTCTTTGATGCAATGGTTTATTAAACTGAAATGAGTCAAACAAGAGTACTGGCTGCAGTTTTAATGTGTTCTGCAAACAGGTAACTGGGTCATTCCTTTTAGGCTAAAAATGCTTTCTGATGGCAGATGTGGTAACTGGCTTGAATGAATCAGTTATGGGGCAAATACTGGGGCATAAATTAATTTGATAAAACACTGAAACCCTATGCCCATCATTAGCATTAATTTCATGTTCAATTGCATAATATTTCATACAGTGAACTTTTCAATCCTTAAATATTAGTCTGTTTCATAGTTACCTGACAGTGTCTTAACACTTTCTAAATGTGTATTAAGATCTAAGTATTATTGGAGTAATTGATTTTGATTGTTCTGGTGAACCTAACAAGTAATGTTAGTTAAACTATATAATCTACCTGTTTTACAACTTTATACCTGACCAGTTTTTAACCTTGTCTCCTAAAGGGTTTAACTAAGGTATTGCCAATGCTTGCAGGACGGATATATTTTGTCAAAGTTGTCCAAATATCTCCTATTACTGTAATTATTTCACTTAATGTAGTAAGGAGTAATGGAATCTATATATAAACTTACTGGAAATTACTGCCCTTCCCTTGTGTATTTGCTCACATTTTGAGTTCCTACATCTTGTTATTAATAAGTGTGTTTTGGACTGTCCGTTGTATGCTTATATACTGTTTCTAGAAGAGAGTTTAGTTTGGTATGCATTACACTTACTGGTACATTATCATAAGATAACATAAACTAGTGAATAAAACAATTAGCCACGTAAGATTTACAAAATAGTTTCCAAAAATGATTTTATCATATAGAAATATAATAATGAAAATGTTACATTCTGCTTCCATTAAATTGCAAATGCTTACCTTCCTTGAGCAGATTTGAGCTTGATAAGTTTTGTTTCTCTTGTTTGGGAAAATTCATTTCAGAGTTATTTATAATATAATTCATCTTTTCATATGCAAAGTTCAGTAGTCATTCTATCTGTGGGACTGGAGTAAAGAATAAGGTTTGGGGTCTAGAAAAAGAGGCATTCTGCTAAGTGTTTTGAGCTGACTTACTGTATGCAAACATATCATCTCTACGACTAATTTTTTTACCAAATATATTAGTTAAAATAATGTCACAAAACCAAAGATATACATTTTACATGAGCCTCAATTATGATTTCATTTATTTATTTGCTATATTACAAGTCCAGAATGCATTAATACACAAGAGCAATATGGAAACAGAGTAAAGGTTCAGTGATAATAAGAAATGGATAAATGCTATTGTTGCAGCACTTATAGACCTAAATAAATTTGGCATGGACATTTAATAATAACAATAATAATAATAATAATAATAATAATAATAATAATAATAATAGCAATAAAACTTCCCTACACAAAAATAAAACAGAGGTGGCTTTTTTTAAACAAACACTCTATTTAAATATTTATATTCAGGATGCCTTGTTTGATCTTTCAGGTAGATTGTAGTATATAATATTTAAACATAATAAAACTGATAAGCTTATATTATTGCAAATATCAATTCCACTAACTAAAGTTTGTTATAATTCCTAGCAAGTGTCATACAAGTATTTGACAATTTTAAATATATTATAATATTTGGGGATTGGAATGTAGCCCTAAATCCAAAAATTGATAGAATCATAAAGATTAGTATAATGAAAATGTTTCAAAACATTACTTGATTTAACTAGCTTGTATAACTTAACGAACACATCTAGAGTCTGATACTGCAAAAAACATCAATTCACCTTCTTTTCTAACTTTTACAAATCCTAAATTTCTAAATATGTATGCCAACACAATGTGTAAAGTTATAATCAAATTCAGTTTCTCCTTAGATGCAGATATATTATATTAACCATAAATTTTAACAACTTCAGAAAACTGCCTCATTTAACTTAAAATTGAAAAAATTAAACCCATCCATTGTAGGTCTACTGCAAGTAAAATAAACAAGGAGCCATTTCTTTGTTTATTTTAATAATGAAAACAACACAAAAATGGTAAAATCTAATTAAATCATATTTGCTATTTCTCTCTTACTTAAAAAAATATTGAAAACAGTGAACATTTTGGCAAACAAAAAGTGATACAAGACAATGATGGCTATCTTAATCTGTTTGACTTTCTACACATTTATTTAATTATTCATTTATTGCTATTATGTTTGTAAAATAAGTAAGTAGACTTATACATGACTCTTTTCAACAACCTCCTGGGCCATCAAGCAAAGACAGTAAATGTCATATATGTGAATAATTAATAACAAGTATAACATATAATACTTAGATTGTAAGACTGTATTTAAAATGCCATGTCTTACAATTTTGTGTCTTTCGGCTTTTCCCGGTTAGGGGTCGCTACAGCGGAACTCCTTTCCGCTAATGATTGGCAGTTGATTTTTACATACCGGCTTGCCAGGCCTGATGCACAACCTTCAACGAAGGTACGCCCATTCATGCATGTCTCCACGCAGAAGACGCTCTAGTTGAGAATCGAACCGGACCACTAACCGGGAAAAGCCGAAAGACACAAAATTGTAAGACATGTAAATACAGTGGTCATTTGCACTGTAAGTTAAACACAGAAGAAGCAAGCAATGCATTGTGGTTCCATTCCAGATGATCTATAGAAGCAGCAAACATGAACTTACTGCAAAAGAGCAGAAAACTTTATGGTGGTACATATGCTAACCATCATCCCAAAAACAGATGCAGTTGAAATTGATAAGATAATTGATTTTTTAAACAGTTACAGAATTTTGAGTTCTGTTATATCCTTCTCAGTTAAAGACAATCCTTGACTAACAATTTTTTTTGGATGAGATCCATGTTGCTGTTAAATATTCAAAGAATAATACATTCCTAGAGACAGATGGTTTTTATTTTAAAATGTTGTAAAAATTTGTCTGAAAAATCATTAAAATTTTACTACTATTTTATTTTATTTATTCATAACAAATTAACTTGTTAAACAATCTAAGATTATAGTAGTTCCTAATTTCAAAGCTGGCTAATTAAATGCAGCTAAAGGTAAACCTTTAGCCCTAATTAATTTGGACTTAAGCATTTCTGAAAATGATAGCTAAAACAATGAAATATGTTACATCTCATGTGATATCTTTATTTCAATGAGGGTTCCATAAATTATGACAGATCCTAGATCGGACTACCATGCCCACACTAATATTGCTTAAAAATGAATGCAAGGACCTGGTCTTTGAACTGACAATTGTTATAATTAATGCCTTTGACAGAGATATTTTTATTCAAAGATCTACATAAGTTTTCTATTCATGACATGGTAACTGCAGCTGAAGAAAAAGCACCTTAATTAGACAGCTTTAATTTTCATAAATAAAAAACATCCTTAACCAAAAAAATTTAGGAATGGCATACTACAAGTGTGTCCATTGTCTCTGAATTGCTTTAGCATTTGTTGAACAATTGTTTATGCATTTCAATACAAATTTTATTTATGTATTTATTGTCCTAAAATAGCAAGACTGTTAGTGTCATTAATCACTTTAAATTAGATACTAGCAAAAAGCATACATTATTAGTCTATTCTTCAAAGTGTCGAATTACAAGTTCAATTAAAATAAATCTATAATATTTGTATTATTTGAAGACTAACATCAGATAAATATCATTAATGTATTCATTGCAGTAAAGCTTAAATGTTAGGAAATGCAATATGTCGAAGTGGGCAATATTCAATATACACTTGAATGATATTTTAAAATGTTGGAATGAATTAAAAAAACAACATATATATATATATATATATATATATATATATATATATATATATATATATGTATATATATATATATATATGTATATATATATAAATATATATATATATATATATATATATATATATATACGGCTTTAGGACAGTTGATCGAAAGACCAACTGTCCGAATCCAACCCTACCAAACACCGTTTACCAAAACTGCTTTCACCGAAAAAGCAGTTTTGGTAAACAGAAGGTAAAACACACATACACAAAAACAAAAAAAAAAAACACACACACCATGTTTACGCTCCTGCACCCCCCACATGGGGCTTCACCCTCACACCCCCCTACTTTTATATTTTCACTCTGAGATCACACTACAGTAGGGAAAAGGGAATATTCCCTTATCCCCACTGTAGTCCGATCTCACCCAGTACCACTTCCCCCCGATTCCCTGTACTTTTACGAAAGTTTCGCGAAAGCACTTTCATTTAAAAAGTGCTTTCGCAAAACTGGGACAACCCGTTTCACTTTCAGTGAAACAGTCTTTCGGTAGACTGTCCTAGACCCATATGCATACACACACACACACACACACACACACACACACATATATATATATATATATATATATATATATATATATATATATATATATCGGTCTACTTGAAAACACCAACACGCCAAAACACCAATGATGAGAACACCGAGATCAGAAGATCGGCAATGGAGATGACTGACAGTTGAAAAGCCCAATGCTGAGCACACAGACATGCTAAGGTAAGTGTGCAATAGTGACAGACATTAGGGTTAGGGGCGGGTTAAGTGAGTTAGTGTTAGGGTGCAGGTAAGGTAAGGTAAGTGTGAGATAGTGACAGACTTTAGGGTTAGGGGTGGGTTAAGTGAGTTAGGGTTAGGGCGCCGGTTAGGTGAGAGTGCAATAGTGACATACCTTAGGGTTGGTGTTTGGGTTAAAGTTAGTGCATAGATAGTTGCGTATGTAAGGTTTAGAGTAGGTTTGTAAGGTTTTTGGTGTGCTTATTTTGTGTGTGGGGTTTTTGGAAAAAGTATTTGTTTTGTTTTGTTGATTGTCGAGATTGTGGTTTGTCAGGCATGTGAAGTTTCGTGCTTTTGAACTGTCGGTTTTGTGGTATTGTGGTATCGGTTATCTTGTTGTCGGTGTTTTGGCGTATTGGTGTTTTCACATAGACCCATATATATATATATATATATATATATATATATATATATATATATATATATATATATCTACGTGTGTGTGTGTATGTGTGTGTGTGTGTGTGTGTGTGTGTGTGTGTGTGTGTGTGTGTGTGTGTGTGTGTGTATGTGTGTGTGTCTGTGTTATACAAGTTATTGCTGCAAGCATTTTATTATATATTGAAAGAGTGATGTTTTCTATTGTTGGTACAGTTTGTCAGATTATGTAATGGTTGAAGTTCATTATACTGAATGTTACGTAATTCAAATGTTTTGCCATTTTTTTTTTTTGAGTTTGTGTGACCCGAGGCTTAGCATATTTCGTTTCTGTGCATGAAGGGGTCAAGCAGCAACATCCACAATTACTTTTTTGTAATGATATTGGCAGTTAACAGCAATCTCAGGTGAGTTTGCTTTATGTTTTGTATTTCAATGAAGCTCATCAGCAAATATTCATTCTAAACTCATATACATACGGATGGTTGACAATAAAATTTCTTCGTTACATAGATCATGTTAGTTGTAAAAATTAATATTTTTCTGCCATTTATTCCTGTTTCTTTATTAACTCTACAGACCAGTCTATATCTAAAAAGGCATTTAAATTAATACATACATAATTTTCTAATTGTTTCTTAAACCTGTAAACCTTGCATACAAAATTGCCATAGTCTAAAGAAATACAAGGTTTTAAAACATCTGATTTCTATTTTTCTTCTAATATTAAGGTCATACTTGCTATGGGGTGCAATACAGTTTTCTTAGCTATAGGAATTAATTATAGCTCTCCATTGTACATTTCTAAAGTTCATGTAGTTTGAAACTGTACACACATTTTATTAATATTCTTAATTATTTTTTAGAATTAGCCATACAGCTTAACCTCTCAGAGCAAGAAATCTGGGCAAAGCCACAAATAATGGGGGGGGGGGGGGCAAAGGCCCAAAAATAGGGACACTTTTTAAATATTGCTCTTACAAACTTAGTTTAAAAAAATAACAGGTTTTGTATTAGCATGAAATTAATGAAGGATATGAAGCCTGAAAATTAAATGTCTGACATTATTTTTTACCTCACTCCTCAATGATTTGTCAGTGGTTTGCCAGAAAACTACAATTTTATGAGAAATAGACCAATAATACAAGTTAAAAATCTGGACAGTTTGTGAAACAGTTGAGAGCTATGGAATTAGCTAAATCTTTACAACTATAGGAAGATTTTACTTTATATTAACAAACTGCCAAAAGCTCAAATATTAAGGTAGGCAAAGGGATGTTAGATATTAGTCATCTTTTGCTTACTGCAAGTAAGTCATCACCCAATTTTATCTATAAAGATTATAAATCTACAAGAAAAGATCTGGCATTTAGCCACATCCAGTTCTTTTTTATTACTTTGAGACATTTCACTTGACAGATGCAGTGATATAGGACTTCGGTAAAATTTGACAATTATCTTAAAAATAGTGAGGTATACATAGGAACTTGGAATAATTTTTGCTAGACAGTCTTTTCATTAAAGTATTTTATATCCAGTTTATTAAAATTAATAAGTCTTAGTATACACTCACCAAGATGGAAAATGATTTTCTAAGGACGTTATTGTGTTAAATGATGCTGATATATTATATATTTTTGGTGATGTTCTTATGTTCAAAATGATATATAATAAATTATAGGTTAATTACCCGATGTAAATATTTGTTGTGCAGTTATGCACTATATTAAGTCATTGATTTTAACAGACGCTAGTATTCATTGTCACTTGTGCAAATGCGATAAGGGTATTCCTGATGCTTATGTTTGAGTGTAGCAAAGGCAAAATTCATAGCTGCCCTTTATGCTAATGTGGAAAGTCCTAAAAGTAATGAGATGCAAATGAGAAATGCTGAAAATGGTAGTATGCAGTAAACATATCTGTTGTTAAAAGTGATGCTTCACCTTTGATACTGGAGTTACAGTCCACAAACTTGCTTGCCTAAATATGCAGAAGCATTTCCCTGACACACAAATTAATTATTTCCCCCAGTAACCCCTTCATTCATTTGTATTATGTATACAAAAGCACTAAAATGACATAATAAATTAGTTTGCCCATTGGTTACTTTAGCAGTCTTTACCATATATGCACAAGGACTTCCCTGACACAAAAATGAATTATTTTCCCAATTGCTAGGTGTATGTCTAGATATATACATGCACCAAAATGAAACATTAACCTAAGCGATCCCTTCAGTAAACTGTCCCAGTATGTACAAGCACCAAAATTAAACATTTCTACAAGTTACCGCTTCAGTAATATGTCCAGATATACACAAGCACTGAAATGAGGCATTCATCCAGGAGACCTCTTCAATAAGAAGTCCAGGTATACACAAGGACCAAAATGAAACATTGTTTCAAGCAACTCATTCAGTAATATGTCCAGGTATGCACAAGCACTGAAATGAAACATTCACACAAGTGACCCCTTCAGTAAAATGTCCAGGTATACAGAAGCATCAGAATGAAACATTTCCCTATGGGACCCTTTCAGTAACATTTGCTAATATGCACAAGGCACGAAAATGAAACATTTGCCCTAGTGACCCCTTCAGTAACATGTCCTAGTAAGAAAGTTATACTGGCAACCACATTGGAACTCATATAATTGGTGTGGCCTGAACAAGCAAACCTCATTTTCATTGCTCTTAAAGTTAAAAGCTTTTAAACTTGATTTTTAAATTAGGTTTAAATGCACTTACTGATAGGCTTGGGGGTATTTTATTGTGTATTTTATGTGATTTGCTTCTTGTACTAGAATGACCAATATTTAACAGGATGTTAATATTTTATTTTAGTTAAGGTGTGCGGCACTTTAAAAGTTCTTTACATATCACTTTATTTTTGAATTATTTGAGTGTTTTTGTAATGAGTTTTATCTGATGAAGTTTTACTAGGATGTAAAATGAAAATGCTCATATTATGTTTTCTAATTAAAGTTTTGTACTTATAGTAGAGATATCCCAGAATCTTTGCTGTTTTTTTTTCTCAGTTTGAGTTTGTGTTATCATTTTTGATGTCCTAGTATACACATGCACCAAAATTAATCATTTCCCAACGGACTCTTCAGTAACATTTTCTAGTATGAACAAGCACCAAAATGAAACATTCACCCAAGTGACCCTTTTAGTAAAATGTCCAGGTATGCACCCGCATTGAAATGAAACATTTCCCCAAATGGCCCCTTCAGTAAGATGTCCAGGTATGCACAAGCATCAAAATGAAACATTCTCCCAAGTGACCATTTACTCAAATGTCCAAGTATGAATAAACATCAAAATGAAACATTTACCCAAGTGAACCTTTCAGTAAAAATGTCCAGGTATACACAAGCACCGTCTGATCTCCACTCACATCTCTGTATTGTCTCAGAAAACTCCTGCTTACTGGCATATGGTCAGGGTTATTTACACTATTATTTTGCAAATTAGTTCATTATAGATTCATGTCTATGAAACACACTCATTTGCATATATGAGACGCCCCTTAGCAGAGTAGTAGCTGTCCCTCTATCGCTTCTGCATTAAGTATGTTATGCTTTAATGATAGGAGAGGTATGTTTACAGTAACTCCTTCACATCTTTGTCTGCATGCTCACAATCTGAGATTTGCATATCTAAGTTGCGCCACTCTTTACAGATGTCCACTACAAAAACGCGAATCCTTGGACTGTGAATACCACCAAGGCCCTTCAAAGCTTTCTCATTTGAATATGAATTTTGTTACATTTTTACCAACCTGTGGCATTTATATAAAACAATAAAAATATGTTTTCCAAAATGAAATATTACATATCTCATTAATCAGTTTCATTTTATTTGGATGCATTCCATAATGACATCGTTGGTAACTGTTTTCTGCAATACTGCTCACCTTTTGTTAGCACTAGTGATTGGTTAGTGACTGGTTTTAGAATTGGACTATCTACTTCCAGACCATATGCAACTGCAGCAGAACTTTTTTTTTCTGAAAATGGGATTTTATAACTGACTGATTAATGTTCTGATTCTCATTGGAACTGGGTCACCAGTAAAGTGTCAGTGTTACTGGACTACAAACATTTAAAATGACATATCAGTCAGTATGCAAATATATTTCAGAAACACTAGAGTAGACTTTATTACAAAAGACTGTATAGACAGGATCGTCCTTATTTATTTTTTGACCAGATGGACAAATAGTCTATATCAAAAAGCACTTTGTTATCAAATCATTCATTCATTCTTGCCTAATCTACTCTTTAAGGGTCACAGAGAGATACATAACCTATATCTGCACTCCATCAGCATAATGGAACAAAATTAATCCTGGATATGGTGCCATTCTTTTTCAGGATACACACACACACAAACACACACACACACAGACACACACTCACACACACACACACCTGCAGCAACATGGATGTTCACTAATTTATCTATGGTGTACCTTTAAAACCTGTAACACACAGCATAAATTCCACATGAGCATACAGAACTGGTGCATACTCCTCATAGAAGAGACCCCAGCTAATAATTAAACTGCAGACTAAAGCACAGTAAGACAATAATGCCAACAGTTTAAACATTTTTACTTTAAATGATCATAGGAAGTTATTAGGCTTTTGGCCCTGAGGCCCTTATAAGCCTAGTCAAGAGTTTAGTCCATGTTTAGACTAGTCAGCACCCAAAGCCCCTGTCCAGCAGGGACACAGGTGGAATCCCAGGGGTGTATTTTCTGTTTCTCAGACACATCTGTCCCACCAACAAGTCCTATTGATGTCACAGACAAGGATGAGTTTGCACATGCGGGTTACTCGAGTGGAGCAGTCCCATCAATGCGGGGTCTGAGATTGCTTTGTATGCCAGACAGAGGTCACCTCTGAGGAATCACTATGAAACTGAGTAGAGGGACAGGGATTTTAGCCTGTATGAGTAGGCTAGATGTTTCAGGCCCTGGATTCTCCTATGAGGAACCTCTATGGTCTCTCTAGCTGCTGCATGTGCTTTGTGAGGTACATGCCGAAGGGAGCATTGTACTCAATAATTGGCCTTATAAGGGAAGAATAGAAGGATGCTATGACCTCCTTGTCCCTGGATGAAATACCCTTACGTATGATGTGGGCCATGTAGAAAGCTTTCCATACAACGGAAGCAACCAAAAGTTAGGTTGCTATCAACCAGGGTGCCCAAATCCCTCACAAATTATTGCATGCTTAGGACATTGTTATTAATGTGATAATATGTGGGGACATCACTCTCCCCAAATGAGATGATGATGCATTTTTTGGCATTCAGCTTGAGGCCATTTTTCTGGCACCAACCATTTGTTTAGGTGAGACTCTCTTGAAGGACATTCACCTTACTTGGGGAATTGATGACTTTGCCCAGCTTGCAGTCATCTGCAAACTTGGTCAGCTATAGCCCGCTGATTTTGGCCTGCACCTCAGAGAAGTATATCCTGAATAACAGGGGCCCCAGGACTGATCCCTGGAGTGCACTGCTCATTTCAGGTCTACTGCTTGAGATGGCAGCCCCTATTTTGATTAGGTGGGTTCTATCAGTGAGCCAGTTTACTACTCATCTGATAACATATGGATTGCTGCCTAGTTGAGAGATTTTATCTATTATGACCGAGTGGGGAATAGTATCGATGGCTTTGGCCAGGTCAAGGTAGGTGGTGTGCACCATCTTCCCCTCATCCATGGCTTTGGTGACTGTCTCAAAGAATCAACCCGATTTAACAGACATGACCTCTTTTTGACAAAGCCACACTGTGTGGGGTCGAGTGTTTGGAGGTTGCCAATGCTCCTATTAATTACGTCCATGATAATCTGTTCCATGGCCTTGCAGATCAGGCTAGTTAGGTTGCTGGGTCTATAATTTCTTGAATCCGTGGATGCTCCACCTTTGTGTAAAGTGTCCTCCACTCAACTGGAACAAGGCCGGTACTCAGGCTTTGGTTCAATAGGGTGCCTAATGGTGCTGCAAGTTCATGCCTGAGTTCATGTAGGATGAAGCCTGAGATGTTATCAGGTTCCATGAAGACTGTATTTTTTGCCTTTGAGAGGGCAGTGATGACCTGTTGCCTAGAGATAAGGGGTGGGGGGCAGGTACTGGGGATGTCCTGATTTACCTATGGGGAGGACAGAAGGGTAAAGTTTTCACTGAATCTGTCAGCCAGTAGGTTGGCTATATCAGCAGCACTTGTGTAAGTTGTGTCCTTAAGCACCAGTTCTGAACAAATCTGGGTACTTCCTTTGAGACTGCAGACATATGTGAAGAAGACCTTATGAATGCCTCTAGTAGATGTGACCAATTTGGACTCAAATTTGTCTTTAGAGGATTTCACTAGTGTTCTTGTTTGCTTGTTCAGGCTAAGGAGAGATTGCTTCCAATTGGGCACCTGCTCCTTCTTGGTCCTGGACAGCAATTTTTTCCTTTTGTTATATAGTTTATTTATTGCAGATGTCTACCAGACAGGTTTACTCTTCCTTGCAGAGGATGATTTTGTCCTGTCATGTATTCCTGATTCCATGCATCTATATAAATGCTCGTATTGTACTTTGGTATAGATTTGGACATTGGTGCCAGTTCCTAGAGTGGGGAAGGGGGCTGTGAAGCTGTTTATACCATCCCTCAGGAGGTTGTAATCAGCTTTGGAGAAGTTTTTTTGTTTGACCCTAGCTAGAGGGTGGGTCAGGGGAGATGGTGACTTTGAAAGTGATCGCTTTATGGTCAGATCTTACCAGGGAGGATGATACTTTAGGGGTGCTGCAGTGGTTACTCATGCTGGTTAATACCAAGTCCAAGACATTATCACCTCTTGGGGGGTATCAACTAGCTGTTCCAAGGTATTTGCATTGATAAAATCGAGGAATCTCTGGGCACTTATGTTCTGGAATGAGTAGTTTTTCCAGTCTAAGGTTGGGTAGTTAAAGTCACCCAAGATGAAGGTAAAGGGTTGAATCTTGATAGATTCAAAAAGGTCCAGATAAGTGGAGTGGCCATCTTGAGATAAATTTGGGGGTCTGTAGCTAGCTATGATTTGAATAGGGGCTTTGTCAATGGTTAACTGCATCTGGGGTGTCTACTGTGCATCATACTGTTTGAACAGCCTGGAGGTGTGTTTGTCTTTAATATATATTGAAACTCCACCTCCTTTGGCTTTGCTGTCAACAGTTTGGTGTCTGAATGTATGATAGGATGAGTAACCGGGTAAGGCTGGGGTCCTCTCCGCAGCTTTGAACCAAGTTTCTATGACTGCAAAAATGTCAGCATTTTCAAGGGTTAAAAATACTTGCAATGAGTGCAGCTTCATGTTAAATCTCCTAGCATTTAGCAACATGACCTTTAATTTGCTTTTTGTTGAAGTTTTTATGTTGGTATTATTGACCTCATGACTTTTCCTAAAAAAGGCACTATGGTGGAGGCAAGGGTCGTTGCCAGACACCTGAAGCCCAAGTGAGACAGGTGCAGGGCATATCTAGCAAAGCATTGTGATCTGTTGATCATATCTTCCCATTCTGACAGGTACTGAATCCCCCTGTTATGACACCAGCAACTAAGCAAATTGTTAAAGTCAATCATTTTCTGTTTGTATTGAGGCATCCTTCTGGGTGACAGCAGAATGCTGCTTAAGGCTAGAGACATATCTGCCTGGGATACATATTCAGCGAACTCAGTCATGTCTCTTTTCATATAGTCCAGGGAGGTATGTCTCAGGTCGTTCACACCAGCATGGACTATGACAGAGTCGTAATTGTACCTGCTGTTGAGAGACTTCAGTGCGTGTGTGATATGGCAGATTCTAGCTCCTGACAAACAACTAACTGTAACTTTCTCCTTTTCCCGCCTAATGAGAGGCACATCTGTGTGTCTCACAATAGAGTCTCCTATGACTAATATGTTGGGTTTATGGTTAGGCCTTAGTGGTTGCAAGGCACAGGTGTGTGGACTATGTGTGGTATGTGGTATGGAAGGTTGTGGAGTTTGAGTGCGTTTTTGCCTCTGAGGTCTCTTTTGGGTTTGTTTTTGTTGAGAACCTCCA
>NC_056751.1:657753929-657781429 GCF_019279795.1 Protopterus annectens
GCTTGCTATGATATGGCATGCGACTTTTTTATGTGTGATTTACACATGGATGAATTCTAGGGTATCATCCTGTTTAACCAATGTAGAGTTATGCTTGTTGCAAATATAGATTGAGATTCCTTCACCTGTCTGTGCAATCAATGGTCTAAATTTGTGGATGGCATTGAAGCTTTACACTGCAAAGTACTTTCTGTGGATTTAAACTATGTATTGGTAATGGCACAGATGTCTCCAGAGTTAGGAGAGCTTGCAGGGTGTGGAGTTTCATGTTCTGATTCCTAGCATTGAGAGGTTTGTCAATTTGACATTTCCTAAAACGGTCTCTAAGGGGCTGGATAAAGTTTTAGCCAATATTTGGAAGCTTAGGGGAGACAGGTGCAGACCATCATTTGTAGAGCAACATGGTATGTTAACTGGTTCAACTTTTTACCTTTGAAACATGAAAAACCTGAATCCGAATCGCGCAGCAGATAAAGAGCGAACCACGGATACGTCGAATGTACAAAAGCGTGAAAGTGTAAACCTTGAACTGTCATAGTCGGCCAACCCACCACCTGCAACACACTACCTACCCAAACACAATTAAAAAAACACATACATACACTAACCAAATCCCTACTTCTAACCCTAAATTAAAGCACCAAAATCCTACTGCTAACCCTACACTAACCTCACATACACAACTGTCTATGCACTATCCTTAACCCCTCCCTAACCCTAAGGTCCATAACTATCTCACACTTACCTCACGGAGCTATACCGCAGATGGTCCAACTATGCAATTTCGATATTTCCCCTTTCGCGGTTTTGTTCATTCGACGTATTCGTGATTCGCTCTTTCCATGTCACGGGATTCGGATTCAGGTTTTACTGCTTTTGGGAGCTTAAAGTAGATCCATGTTAATCATGTCCTACCATGATGACAAATACTGAATTACCTGGAAAGATACCAGAAACTAAGCCAATTATTGAACTCAGTCATCTTGTGTTTGTACTGTGGCATCATCCTTGGAAAAGGTAGTATGCAGCTTAATGTAAGACACATACCTGCCTGAGACACATATTCAAAGAGCTCAACATTGTTTGTCTTCATATGGTCCAGAGAAGTATTTTGGAGATAATTAGCACCTACCTGGTGTAGTGACCTGTGTGCATGTGTAACTTGGTGGATCCTGAGTCCAGATAAGCATCTGTCCATTATCTTCTCCTTGTTCAGTCTGGTGGGCGGGGCATCTGTGAGTCATACAATGAAGTCCTGTATTACAAGTGTCCTGGTTATAAATGAGCATTGGGGCGCCACTGGGTGTAGGCATATGTGTGGTGTTTACCATTGCTTTTAGAAAGTTATTTAGAGATTGCTGAGGATAGCCATTTCCATTTATAGGCTTAGGAGGTCTTTGGGGTTTTGGTGCCTCAGCATAAGTTGGTGAGTGCGTGTGTGTGTGTGTGTGTGTGTGTGTGTGTGTGTGTGTGTGTGTGTGTGTGTGTGTGTGTGTGTGTGTGTGTGCATACACATATGTGGTGGACACTGTGAAATTTTGGCCCCTTGTAAAATTATGTACGTGCATCTTTTAGACACTGTGTTTGTTTTTAAGGATTAAATGGCTGTCTGTTAACATGCAACAATTGCTACATTGTCTCAGGATGCCTATATCTATCATGCTAGCTATGGAAACATTGGGAAATCGCATATTCATGATGTCTGGATCTGTATTTGGGTGGGCTACAGTAGGTCATGGAGTGAGTTATTCAGGGGTCTCCTTGGGTGGTCTCTACAGTTTTACACAAGACTAAGATAGTAAGAACACTAAGAAAGATTGCTCGTGAGTGTAATGCTACAAAACAGCAGCTTAAACAAATTATCTTGACAAGGCGATCTTAAGTATTATGGACCTTTACAATGATTTAAAGGCAAAATCAATAAATAAAGCAAAAAAAGCAGTTGCACTCTAAACAGTTAACTGAAGTGCAGAACAATAAAATTAATATCTTATCTGCCAAGGATAAAGCAGGATTAACTCAGGACCCCCATCAGAGTATGGGAAGAGTCAAGTAGCTCTGTGGAAAGGAAAAAGATGCAAGATACTCAAGTGCAATACTGGTTTGCTGGGTGGGAACTGAGTTTTACGGATATATGAAAAAACAATGGATGGGAAAGTACTTAAATAGGTTACACAACAGACAATATCAATGAAAGAGAGGAGTAAGGTATTTTGAAAGTCAGATTAAAAAAAGAAGCAAATGCCAGAAACACAGCCTTGGGGAAAAATTCAAACTGGAGCTCAAGTCCTGTGGTTAGGATTTCAGAAACTTTTAGCCTAATGTCTCAGTTGGGAGTGAGGCAGACTCAAAGAGCAGGGCAAAAAAGAACAGTAGCAAGGTAAATCGAAATTCACTGGAATTCAACTTTAAGCAGGTTGATGCAGATGTAAAAAGTACAAATGCACACATCCTGTTTCAGAATTCACAATACTGCCACTACTGCAATCCTGACACAGACTAGGGCACCAGACTATGTTACAATTTACCAGTAAAGCTGTAATAAATGGCTATATGAGGCTCAAAGAGTCCTGCCACAACTGTGAAAGAAGTTACAAGACTTATTGAGGCCCTAGACTGGGTTCAAAATACAAAAGCTACCTTTTCAATGTAATTCTGCCTATGGAAATAGAACTGCAGTATAATGTATTGCAATTTGTGGACTGTATTTTATTGAACTGCTGCTTCCTTTTTAGTGTTATTTTGCTGCCATGACTGCTTCATTCTGCACTCTGTATCATTGCTACTTCTGCCTTAAATAGCATAGGCTAGATTCAGACTTGCTGAATCTAGACTGTTTGGTATTACTTGAGCACTAAAACCAGCCATCTTATATTAAGAAGACCTCTTTGCACCATTGTGGCAGAAGTGTATACCCATCTCAGTTGGGTATTATTGGAATAAAGCTCTGTCTGGGGCATTCCTACTGATAGTTTGTGTTAAAACTGTTTAAATTCATTTGCATTTAAGCCTCACATCTATGAGTAGCTCTGCACAGTGCAATGGGGGTTAGTGGTGCCCTGTACAGATGCAAATGCCTGGATATAACTTTTTCCCTAGAGAACCATCAGTAGACCCCTCCCAGGCTTCCTTGCTGCACTGCAGGTAACTGAGTTTTGCACTGAGCAGCCTTGCAATGCATTTTAATCCCTAATCATCAATATAACAAGTCCCCTTACTAACCCTAGAGCAAAAGCTAATCTAACTTGCCCACCCTCTAACAGTACTTAAGGTTTAACCTGCTGCAGGGACTTTCAGTTTCCCAACATTTCTCCAACCAGCCTGATTGATATGGGCATCCTGAGGCAATGTAGTAATTGCCTCATGTATACTGACAACCATTTGTTCCTACACTAAACAAATACAGTATGTGAGAGATGTAACTATATTAAGTAATTGGAATCAATCTTCTCACATAGCAATAAACAAGACATTAAACAGATTGTCAGTGCACATACACCTCTCCTTTCACACAAGATAAAGTCATGACACATAAACTCACATATGTGGAGGTACTCACTAAGATCCTAGCAAAAGACCAGAGACCTCCGAAGTGCAAACAACTCACACATAATAGAGCATGACCAAAATATAGTACACATAACAACACACACGCCAGTGTCACAGTGAATAAGCTCCCAAGGCAGAGAACTTCAGAACCAAATGTCCTGGTCTTCGGAGATTCCATAGTGAGACATATAGATGCTCCCGCACCAGGATCCACAAAATCATACACGCACTCAAATCACTCAACAACAATTGCCGTTATGACTCTGTCACAATACTGGTTGGAGTGAATCACTTGAGATGTACCTTCCTGGACTGTATGAAGAGAGGCATGACTGAACTCTCAGATTATGTGTCCCAGGCAGGTATGTCCCTTGCCCCAAGCAGCATTCTACCTTCTCCCTGGATGTTGCCACAATATAAACAAAAAATGATTGACTTCACCAATTGACTTAGCTTCTGGTGTTAATCGAGGGAGATTCAGTATCTGTCAGCTTGAGAAGACATGGTCGACAGATCATGCTGCTTTGCTAGAGATGGTCTTCACCTGTCTCCTCTAGGCTTTTGAATACTGGCAAAGACACTTTCTTCCCCCATAGTACCTTTTTTATGCAATACCAAAAAAAAAAAAAAACTTCTGACGTAAAAAAATCCAGTACGGACATATTCAAGGTTAAGCTGCTTAGTGCTAGGAGTCTAAACAGGAAACTGCACCCCCTGGAATCTCTCATCACCTTTGAAGATGCTGACATCTGTGCAATCACCGAGACTTGGTTCAAGGCTGCAGACAGCACCTCAGCCATGGAAGGTTACAATGCCTTTCACACATTCAGATCTCAAAACAAGCATGAAAGAACCAAAGGTAGAGGTGTATCCATCTTCATTAAATCCAAATAAACCTCGAGACTGGTTAAACACCACAACTCTCCAGAGCTACTCCAGGTCCAAATAACTATAGGTAAAACACCTTACCACATCATTGCTAGCTACAGATCTCCCACCATTAACCATGAGAAGCACACCTCCTACCTGGACTTGCTTGAGTCACTCATTATACAGCCAAACACTTTGGTCATGGGAGATTTCACCTATCCTTCTGTTGAGTGATTGACATACACAAGCACAACCTAGATCAGTCTGAGGTTCTTGAACTTTGTTAATACAAATGCTCTGGAACAGTCTGCATTCCCACAAAGGGGTCAAATGTTCTGGACTTAGTACTCACCAATATGGGGGGGGCACTGCACTACCCCCTGTGTTCTGCCCTCCCTAGTAATGTCAGTCCATATATCTGTCTCATTCAAAGTAATGATCAGACCTGATGCCGCCACAGAAGCAATAAAAATGAGAAACTTCTCCAAAAACTATAGCCTACTAAGTGAGGGTTTGAAAAGTTTTAAACCCCCCCCCCCCCCAGCCAGCAATGACTCCTATTCAGAGAGTACACAAACACCTTGTATTACCACTTAAACAACTGTAATGACTCTGCTGTACCTGACAGGATCAAAACCAAGTCCTCCCATAGAAACAAGCTACCCTGTTGGACCTCGATTGTAAACAGATTATATAACAAAAGGAAGAAACTACTAAGTAATAACAATAGGGGACTTAGTCAGCAGAGAAGGAACACCCTCCACATCTTGAACAAGCACATCAGATACTGTAGCTGGTAAAGTCCTCTGTAGCTAGTTATGAAGCTAAATTAGCTTCCCTAGCTATAGAAGAATTTACCTTTGGCATTCTTTAGCTACGTCCAAAATTTAAAAGGGAATACCCAACTGTGGGACAAACTCATAGTGCACAGTACCACTCACACTGACCCTGAGGAAACTGTCAACCTGTTATCTGACAGATTTGATGCAAACTTCACCCCCCCCCCGTCCCTACCTGCCATACCCCAAAGCAAACCTGACACCTGTCCTCTCCCCAGTATCTCAAAAGAGCAGGTTATATCCGTGCTCTCCAAGGCCAAAAACATGGCTTCTATGAGACCATATGATATCCCAGGCTGCTAATTAAATGACCTAAAACATGACCTAGTGGATCCACTTAGCACTGTCTTTAACCATAGCTTGACTACTGGCTTTGTTTCAGAAAAGTGGAGAACAGCAGCTGTAATTCCCTTGCACAAGGGGCCCATCAACTGACCCTGGGGACTATAGACCCATAAGCCTAATCAGCCTTATCTGAAAGGTCATGGAAAGAATCATCATGGACCCAACCTAGTTTAGCTTTGTTAAGGGTATACTATTTGATGTTATGAATCACCTTGGACTTAATGATTCCTGTTCTATTAATTCTTTATTAAAATGAAAGTGTTATGGGCTAGTTAATATTTATTAATAATAACTTATTTATTGCATTTTTATTTATAATTTTATAAATATGATGTATATATTATGAATTCGTATGGGTTACTAATTCATTGGTTGATTGGATCATGTGTCCAATGATGAGGGTAGTATATATGGGTGTGTTTTACAATATTAATTGCTGTGGTGAAGTTCTTAATGAACAATAGTACTTAACCATTAACGTTTATATTCCTTTTGGATGATGTTTCAGTGTCTGTTCAATTTTTAAATTTTTGGCTTGTTAAGGCTAGATCGTGCTTACTAAACCTAGTGGACTTCTTTGAAAATGTCATTAAAGCACTGGATGAAAATAAAGTAGCACATACCACTTATCTTGACTTAGCCAATTATATCAATACACAATTACCCATTCAGGTATCACTGAGAAACTGTCTGATCCGGGGATTAACCAATATGTCACTAGATGGGTAGACAGCTGGCTCACTGACAGAACCAATACTGTCAAAGTTGGAGATTCCACCTCTACAAGTAGAACAGTTAGCAGTGGGGCACTACAAGGTTCTGTGCTGGGCCCTCTAATATTTGGAATCTATTACTCAGAACTCCACGTGAAAGTAGATGACCCATAGCTTACCAAGTTCACAGATGACTGCAAACTGGGAGCACTCATTGAATCCCCTAAAGATAGCACCATATTACAGGAGAGGTTATTACTGACAAATGATTGATGCCAAAGTCACGGTCTAAAACTAAATGCAAAATAGTGCATCATAGTCCCCTTTGGTAAGGAGGTGGCCCCTGCAAATTACAATATAGGCAGCACCCCCCTAAGCTCAAACCCAGTGGTGCGTGACTTAGGAGCACAAGTTGATAGCAGTCTAAACTTTGATCACCGTGTGTCCAAAGTTGAAAGGAAAGCCTTTTATTTTGCACACTTCATAATTAAGGGCATTGCATGCAATTCCAAGACTGTTATAACTTCTCCATACTCCACCCTCATCAGACAACTAACAGAATACAACACTCATTTTTGCATCTACCTCACCAGACACCTGCAGCAGCCGGAGAGACCACAGAGGTTCCTGACCAAGAGAATTAATGGACTACAAAACATAATCTACATGGAAAGACTGTCCTTGTCCTAATCCAGACTAACTCTAATCATCACTCATGTGCACATGGAGGACTTCTGCCAACACTTTATTGTTTCTTAACTTATAAATCCTATGATCTCCTAGGATCTATTACCAGGTTAGCCTACTAGGCAGTCAATACCTTATCATTCTTAAAAACATTGTCTAGAATTTTCCATCTGAGTAAAAATGTAATAATTTGTTTGTGTATCTGTTTTTGTATCTGTGTAAAAATCCTTTTATTTGTATTTTATTTTGTGTTTAAAACTGTAAAAATGTAAAAGTTTGTTGAATGTCTTTTTGGAGCTTTTCTCCCCGGGCCTCCACTGAAATGGACATGTATCTAGTCGGACTATCCCGGTAAACAAATGTAAAATAAATAAATAAATAAAGACTGAAAGCCTTGTTGCTGTACTCTTTGTCATAATAGGGTCACTGCAGAGCTCTGTTTAACATGATTTGGAAGTTTATTCCAGACTAGCGGCAGTCTCTCTGGCATGCTTTGTTTAAGTCACAGGCTAGGTTGAGATCTCTGGAGTGAGTGCCTCTTGTAACATTTGATTTGCAAATGGGTGGCATTTCCATTAGGGCAGGGTCAGAGACTGCTCTGTACTACAGACACAGACACAGGTCACCACTCAGCAGAACAGAATTTAAATAAATGTTTTTTTCTTCACTTTTGAAGAAAAGCTTATACGTCACACCTCTCAGCATCTTTACAAAATAAATTATTTTCAAAAAGTGTACGGTGTGTTATACATGGCATATATCCGATTATTCCCATGGAAACAAACTCTAGTAAACTCAAGGAGAAAAGGAATAAAATCTGCATTCAATTTAAAGGAGTTGTTCCTATAATCTACTCGTCAGTGGCAATAGGGCCTTCACTGACACTATCCCAAACAGGGAAAGATGTTTATTTCCATATATCTGTGGCATCGAGGGATGCATTCCTGAAAATGCCCAGGTGAGCAGTTTGATTAGTGGCCTGAGTACTTGATAGAGCTAGCAAGGAAGATAGGAGTGCATATCTTAGAGGTAAAAAAGATGAGCTGGCTGTGGGATGTAGTAGTCCTTTGGAGGAATAAGCTGGTTCCACAATCACAGTGCATACATGCATGTAGCTAGGCAAAATGTCAGTTGGCAGTAACCTTCAGAGATGAAACCATCAAGAATATGAATGTACATAGAGAAAAGAATTATGGCTCACCACTGATACAGGTCACACACACACACACACACACACACACACACACACACACACACACACACACACACACACACACACACACACACACACACACCAATTCAGGAGAGGGATTAGACCATTAGGTAAATGCCCTCAATGCTGGGATACTGGTGAGTACACAAGCAGCCCGCATCGCTGCTTGTTTGATGGTCCCTTGGATGGCTCTGAATGATGACTCCAACTTCCAATAATCAGCAGTTATGGGGGTAAAATCGCATATAGGAAAAAATGCTTGAAATTCTTAGATTAGTTTAACAGCTTTGCAGATAAGCAAACATTAAACTCTGTTAGCTATACTTGAAGCAATTTCAAGAAATGCCTATTAATACAATGGGGTCAGACAAAGGTGTTTTAAAGGTGCAAAACAAAAGGACAAATATGTATGATAAACTTTACTGGAAAATGCAAATTATAATAATAAATGACATTTTGATAGGCACCCTTCTATTTACAGTTAGCATCAATGTGAATTTGCGCTACAATCATGTAATCTGTAGTACCTGTATCTGTATGCATCTTCTTTAACTTTGTATGAATTTCTCCTTTAATTATACTTATTTATTCATGTATGTTAACTATGTATGTATGTATATATTTACTTAGTTACTTTTTTAAATGTGTTAACCTGGGTATAATGCTTATCTAATCTGCACCATTTTCTGGCTCAACTTGGGACAAGTGCAGAAAGTTAATCATCTGTTAGTTGAAAGCATGCATTATGTGGTTAACATGCTGTCTGTAACAGAAAGTGTGCTTCTGAAACATGTAAAATGTAATTTTAGTATCTATATATACCTCCTGCAATTGTGCACATTTGCTCTAATTATGCAATTAACTATGCAATTTTAGTATCTCTGAATACCTTTTAAGAAAAACTTTCAAGGCATTAATGATGAATCTTCATTGCTGGTGTGGGGGTGTCTGCTTACTTCAATAAAGCCAGCAATGAAAACAAAATTGAATTAAAATAAAATGCCATCTTCTCTCAATCAGTTCATTTCCTTTACTATTACTCTTAACTGTTAACCTTTGTGATTTAAAGCAGAATGTGCTCCCCTATTCCCCACACATATACACACACGCCCGCACACACATGCACACGTATGTATAAATATATACACACACACACACACACACACACACACACACACACACACACACACACACACACACACACACACACACACACACACGCACACACGCACACACACAGACACGCACACACACACACACACACACACACACACACACACACACACACACACACACACACACACACACACACACACACACACACACACACACACACACACACACACACGCACACACACACGCACACACGCACATACATGCAAACATGTGCACACATTCACGCATGCATATACACATACATAGGACCGGATTTCAAAGCAGTGGGGTAGTGGGGTAGCAAGAGTGCACTGTCTCCGACATCCCACTATAATGACTATGAGCACTAAAATCCAAGTCATAGCCTGGGATGACATTATCCCAGGGGGTAATATTCAGCTAATTAAATACCTCATAACATGCAGGCAATCTGCCTTCCTACCTAATAATGCCAGCTGTACCTATTTCCAAATACAGGAGGAGCTTCCACCTTGCCCTAGGGCCATTCATTTCATTCAGTGGCTTTGCGATTCGCATACCTCTCAACTGTCCAGATTTTCTGAGAATGTTCAGGAAAGTCATTGAGAGCTGAAGCCACTTAATAATAACAGATATTTTAGTTTTACACTTCGTACCCTTTAGAAAAAAAGTATGATAATAGAAAGCCTGTTATTCTAGTAACTTTATAAATTTATAAGAACAATATTTAAAAATTGTTCCTATTTTTGGGCCTTTGTCCCTCCACTATTTTTTGGCTTTCTCCAGATTTCTTGTAACGAGAGGTTGAGAAATATGCCATTGATCTGACCTCAAATTGCTGAACCATGCCAATGTATAATACCAAATTATTTTGGTGAAGGAAGTCCAGTTCGCCTTCTGGTACTGGGCTTTGGTTCAGTCACTTCCCATTAGTATACACTGAATGGAGAAGGGCATAGTGCTGTCTTTTGGACCTGATCATGCAGTAACGTGCCACATTGGGCATGTTAATCCACACTCATGATACTTGGAATCCATTCCATATTTGTAAAAGCTATACAAATCTTTATGTTCATTCAAATAAGTGTTAAAGTATTCTATTTGAATTATTATTATTATTATCATTATTATTTTGTTCTAGGTTTGACACAAATGCAGTTGTGCAGCAAAAGGCCCTAACAACACAAATTCAGTAGTTGCCTCATGTACCCCAAAATTTATAAACAAATGAAAAACAAAAGAACTTGGCATCAAGTAATTTTGACCTGGAATGACCCAGTTCAAGGAAACTATACTATGAACAGATGTGCATTATCAACAAATTAGTCTTAGTGAAAAAAATTCATTGTTACTATTGCTTTGCATTTTATATCAGATTTTTTTATCTATGACAGAGGGAATGGCACCACTGCAACCACTGTGTTAGGGAGATAATAACAGTACTGCCACTGTTTTGGGGATGATAATATCATTTACACCACTGTGTTGAGGTGAAAATATCACTGCCACCACTGTGTTATGGTGATATTATCACTGCCACCACTGTGTTGAGGTGAAGATATCACTGCCACCACTGTGTTATGGTGATAATATCAGTGCCACCACTGTGTTATGGTGATAATATCACTGCCACCACTGTGCTGAGGTGATAATATCACTACCCCCACTGGGATAGGGTGATAATATCACTGTCCTTACTGTACTGAAGTGATAATATCACTGTCAGCACTGTAAATTTCTGATATTTATGTCATCACTGTATCAGGGTAATAATATCACTGCCCCCACTGTGTTGCGATGACAATATCACTTACACCACTGTGTTGAGGTGAAGATATCACTGCCACCACTGTGTTATGGTGATAATATCACAGCCACCACTGTGTTATGGAGATAATATCACTACCACCACTGCGTTATGGTGATAATATCACTGCCACCACTGTGGTGAAGTGATAATATCACTACCCCCACTGTGATAGGGTGATAATATCACTATCCTTATTGTATGGAAGTGATAATATCACTGTCACCACTGTGAATTTCTGATATTTCTGTCACCTCTGTGTCAGGGTAATAATATCACTGCCACCACTGTTTTGAGGTGATAATATCACTTACTTCACTGTGTTGGGGGTGATCCTATCACTTACGCCAATATGTTGAGGTGATAAAATCACTGCAAACCACTGTGTTAGGGTGATAATATCACTGTCTCCACTGTGGTAGGATGATAATATCACTACCCCCACTGTGACAGGGTGATAATATCATTGTCCTTACTGTACTGAAGTGATAATATCACTGTCACCACCGTGAATTTCTGATATTTCTGTCACCACTGTGTCAGGGTAATAATATCACTGCCACTACTGTGTTCGGGTGATAATATCACTTACATCACTGTGTTGGGGGTGATCCTATCATTTACACCAATATGGTAAGGTGATAACATCACTGCCACCACTGTGTTAGGGTGATAATATCACTGCTTCCACTGTGGTAGGATGATAATATCATCACCACCACTGTGACTGGGTGATAGTATCACTGCCACCACTGCATTAGGGTAATAATATCACTACTTCCACTGTGTTAGGGTGATAATATCACTACCTCCACTGTGCTGAGATGATAATATCATTACCATCACTGTGACAGGGTGATAGTATCACTGCCACCACTGTGTTAGGGTGATAATATCACTACCTCCACTGTGCTGCGGTGATAATATCATTACCACAACTGTGACAAGGTGATAGTATCACTGACACTACTGTGTTAAGGTGATAATATCACTACCTCCACTGTGTTAGGGTGATAATATCATTACCAGCACTGTGATAGGGTGATAATATCACTACCTGCACTGTGCTGTGATGATAATATCATTACCACCACTGTGACAAGGTGATAATATCACTGCCTCCACTGTACTGAGATGATAATATCATTACCACCACTGTGACAAGGTGATAATATCACTGCCACCACTGTGTTAGGGTGATAATATCACTACCTCCACTGTGCTGTGTTGATAATATCACTGCCACCATTGGGTTGAGATGATAATGTCACTGAGTCTAAAGAGACAAAAAATGCCTCCACACAAAAAATCAGCACAATTATCATAATTTAATAATCACCAAGGAGAAAAACAACAAGAGCAGTCAGCAAACCACTTTCGGCAGAATTGCCTTCATCAGTGCAATAAATGACATCACTTCCAAGTCATTTAAATATACAGACAGCATTGGTTGTTAAACATGTTCATTGAGCCCAGCTGTAAAAAGGCCCCCAATCTAACTATCCATCTATTTTCTTTTGTGTTTAAAATATGATGTCATCCTGCCTTATCTCTCCTATTAAGCATAATTCTGTCAATAACCACAAAAGTAAATTTGGCTGTAGGAGGCTTGATAGTATGTTTAAATAAAACTCTAGAGGTGTGGGCACATCTAATATCACTGAGGTGTTCTGAGATACACATTTTCTAAGGCCAAGACAAGGGTCTAGGGAACTACTAAAGGGGAGGTGAGTACTACACAATGTGACTGGGCTAATATATGCCTTCGGGCAGATAGCCCAGTACCAACCTATGAACCTATGAACCTAAGACGTCTGTCCAATGTAAAATGCAGAACAAGTGCATGTAGCTAATAAATCACCCAGTCCAACCCACAATTCCCAAAAACACAAATATCATAAACATGAGGAGTGTTATGAGAAGTGAATTGTGTGGTTTTGCAAATATATTTGCAAAACCTGCAGTCTCCACAAGGTTGACACCCTAACAGCAGGTGACCATCCAAAGTATTTCTTCTAAAGCTGTTCCAACCCCACTAACAGTTTCATAATGATTGTACCAACTGCCTGATGTCTTACCCTTCTATATGAGAAGAGGCATTTCGAAAGTATCAAATCTCTCAAGATGTAATCAGATGATAAAATGCCCCAATGTTTTTGAACAAGGTCAATAAAAAAAAATCTATTGCTATCATTACTGGTCACTAATCTGAATTGAGAAGTCACAACTTTATGAGATTTGTACTTCAGTAGTTCCAATCTATCTAGACTATCAATCATTTTCACGGAATCCACCATATCACTATATTTATAACTGCTGGTACACAATAATTGTGAACTTAGTCTGAAAATGATTTACTTTCCAAAGCTCTGCTACAGATAGACCACCACTAAAACTCTGCTCAACAGATATGTCAATTTTAACTTTATGAAACTTGATATTTTATGTTCTGATAGCTGAAACGAGGCTACCAAACGCACTACAAGTACGCAATGCATGGCCAAACCATGAACATTTCAAAACACCAAAGGCCAGCATAAAGAGTACATAAGGCACTTGTAGACAAAATGAAGTAAATAAATAAAATACTTTATTCAGACCGGTTTCGGCTACCCAGCCTTTCTCAGTGAAACAGCATCACAAACATATTCATGATTAGGCTATATATACCCACCCTCAACCAATGACAGACATGGTTCAACCCAGAAAATACAAAGCTGAAAAATAGTACATAGAGCCTTACAAATAAAGCAATAAACTGATGTCATACTTTAGTAATGATATCTATACATATGTAAATACAAAATACATATGAAAAAATTATTTATACATGTGATAACATACAAAAAACAAGATATATACATACAAATATGTATATGTATAAATATATATATATATATATATATATATATATATATATATACACAAATGTGTCATCAATAAAAAACCCTTGGTTTACATAACTACAACAAAAAGAGGCATAACAATCTGTGGTGTCCTACCTATGCCTTGAAAAGACATGCACTTGTAAACAAACTAAATATGTGTAAATGCAATAACTTGAATTACATATAAACAATCTATTATATATTAAGATATAATATATATAGAAAACATGTAATATATATAGAGCAAATTGCATACACATACATAAAGATCATCCCCAAGATAGACATGATAATCCATGATGTCCTTCATAAGTGGTCATTGAGTCCTAGGGAAAAAAGCGCCCCTAAATTGATGATCCAATATTTTTCTTTATTATTAAGAATTGTGTGCCAGCCCTGTTGGTTACTTCTATCTCCAATGATTTTATCAATAATCATGAGCCTGAATTCAGCATTGGCATGTTTGATGCTGTTGTATAGAGCATTAGTTTCTCTTTTGTTTCGGATATCACTTCTGTGCTCAGACATCCTAATTCTCAATGAACGGGAGGTTTGGACCACATAAAAATCAGAACATTTGCATGTGGCTAAATAGACTATACAACTGCTACCACAATTTCCAAAAACCCATAGATCATATACCCTGCTGGTGTTGGCACTAGTAAATTGTTTCAATTTGCTCACAAATTGACATGACCCACAATGACCACATGGGAACATTCCCAGTAGTTTGTCCCCAGTCATGGTCATTTGTTGGTATACTGCTCCCCCACTCTCCTTATGCTTGAAGTGTGAAAAGAGAGCCCTCAAGGTTTCCCCACATCTATAGGAGAATTGGCATCTAGGGCCTAAATAATTTCTAAGTTCATCATTGGCCAAGAGTATATTCCAATAAGTATCTAATACATCCTTAATGACATTATGGTTGTGTCCAAACGTTATCACGAACCTGAGATTTTGACTTCCTTGTGTGGTCCTACATTGTTTATACTCCAACAATGTGCCCCTGTCCTGAGCAGTACTCCATTCACTAGCTCTGGCAATATCTCATTCCCTATATCCCCTATCCAAAAACCTTTTACACAAGTCTTGTCTAGCATGTTCAAACTCCTGTTCAGATGAACTGATTCTTTTGATACGCATGAATTGTGACTTAGGAATGTTGCGGATGGTGTGGCGGGGATGCATACTAGAAGCATGGAGCAAGGTATTGTATTGAGGATGTTTTCTAAAAGTCTTGGTATTGAGAGTGTGATCCTCATTCCTATAGACCGTGACATCCAAAAAATTGATAGTGTCATGTGATATTAGAGTAAACTCAATACCCCACAAGTTGTCATTGAGGTATTCCAAATATTCCTGCAAATATGCCCCATCTGCCCACCACACCATCCAGCAATCATCCAAATATCTATGCCAGATATCTATTTCTACTTGATAGAGGTTATGAAGGGGATCATAGATTATGCATTCCTCGAAAAAGGCCATAAACAGATCCGCATATATGGGAGCAAAAGAAGCTCCCATAGCAGTGCCTTGCAATTGCCAGTAGCATTCACCCTGGAAGTAAAAGACATTTTTATTCAAGACATTTTCTGCCATACATACCAGTAGAGTATTAAATCCAGGAGGGTATATGGCAGCATGTTCCAACCAGTAATGTAAAGCTTGTAAACCAGCCCAATGGGGAATACTAGTATATAATGCTTTTACATCCAGGGTGCACATTAGCCATCCAGGCTCCAGTTGTGTGTTCGATATGATTTGGAGAAATTGTGTTGTGTCCTGAATCCTTGCTCTGACCAAAGTCAGTAATGGTTTTAAATACTTAGTTAGAAATGCTGACAAGGGTTTATTCAGAGAACCTATGCCCGACACAATAGGTCTGCCTGGAGGCTGGGAAAGTGATTTATGAATTTTTGGGAGTAGATATAATATTTGTTTTTGCGGATCTGTTACGGTGAGATGATTTTGAGTGGAACTATTGATAATACCTTCCTCTACTGCCTGGCTTATAAATGTCTCAATCTCCTTCTTGAATACAGGAGTAGGGTCTATAGACATTAGCATGTAACATCTAGTGTTTGATAATTGTCCCCTACCCTCATTTAGGTAGTATCCCATATTCATGACAACCACAGCCCCTCTTTTATCAGCTGATAAGATGACTATATTGTGGTTCCTTCTGAGTTGTTCCAATGCAGCTATTTCAACAGAGGAAAGGTTATGACCCAGAATGCATGATTCCCTATGTGGAAAATGTAAATCTCTTAAAACTGTTTGTAAAAAAATAGAGACGTGTTTGTTCATGGGTGGTTGAAATCTGGATTTGTAGAACCTGAATTCTTCAGATCTCTGAGAGTTATTATCTGAAAAAAATAGTTTAAGATTAAGTCTACGACAAAAATGCAAGACATCAGTGACTATATTGTATTCATCAGCAAAGAATCTAGGTACAAATCCAAGGCCTTTATTCAATAATCAAGTTTTCTCATTGGTAAGTATTACATCAGATAGGTTAAGCACATTCTGACAAACATTGTTATTCATTTCAGAAGTGTCTGTAACAAGCCTTCCACTGAGTTTGTGTTTGCGCCCCCCCCCCGCCGCTTCCATCTACATCTAAAGGGTGTGGTGCATTAGATTTTTTGCGACTAGGTGATTCCCTGGTACTGACACTGTCGCTGTCTGTAAAGGAGGATTCCTCCCCTGATGTACTTAAATAAGAGTTATCTGTTCTCTTTATGATGGATCTAGGTCTCTTCCTAGATATATTATTGCTGACAGTTCTATTGGTATCTGAAAATCTTGCCGTTCTTGAAAAATCAAACGGATGACCCCTGTGGTAATCCGTAATGTCTCTATTAAATTTTTTGATCTTCCTATCTCGAGTTTGTTTCTCATAGGTGGCCAACTCTTTGGATAGTTTATTGACAGAAACAGCATATAGTGGTAGAGACTCATATTTTTTACAATCTGCACATAAGGTTTTCACCTCTGTTAAATTAATGTCCACCATCCTTTCATAATGTGATGTTAGAATGTTAAACATCATAGAGGCCTGCTGTAGAGCTAAGTCCCATTCCTTAGTCAGTCTTTCCTCCGATCTGCCAACTAAAGGTTGAAGACGAACTCTAAGGCCTCTAGGTGCTATTTCCCTATTCATGTATGCCCTAAAAAGTCTAAGATGCCAAATGTTGGCACGTAAAATTTTCAAGCCCTTGCCTAGTTTATTAAATGCCATATCACATCCATTTGTAGGGTCAATATTGGAGCCATTTTGATTATTGCCTGGTCTGATAATCTATACCAAATACCCCAATATCATCCCTTTCGGCACATAATCCATTAAGAATGCTCTCCAGATCCATGCTTTTGTGGGTTGTTCAGATACCAATCCTCCTAATTGTAGGCAAAATAAGGCTTGTACTGTAAAATGGAGTTGAATCCCTATGAAAAACTGAATATACGGTAATATAACAAATTGTTATAAATAGAGACAACACCGGATTACCAAGGGATGTCTAAGAAGTATTATATATAAAATATATAAGATTTATTCAAAAACAGATACCAAAAGAGTCATCACAAAATACCCCCTATTTCGAAAGGGCCATAATGATAAGATGGCCCAGACCAATACTCAAACTAACATACCAAATCAGTGGGTGCTTGTATAAAACCTTAGGACCAACCATAAAAATAATGGATCACTCAAAATAATGTCCCTATTTCAAAAGTAATTAGTTCTTGGAGTAAAAGAAAAACAGCCACAGTCTGTTGTTGTTGATACTATCCAATGATATGTGTGCTGGCGAACAGTAAGTCCCAATTGTACAATAGTTAACATTTATATACATATATATAGCCACTGCCCTGAAATATGAGATACTAAATCATGTGTCAATACTGAATACCTCCTATAAATACTAATAATGTTGGGTAAACCCATCAAATATTACTATGCCAGTGGACAATAGTAGCTATATATTTGGTTAATTATCCAAAAAGTTCAATAAGTAATGTTGATTTTTAACATGCTAAATACAACACTGTTGATATAATTATTTATCCTGCACTGCGTAAATGCTACCCAATGTTCATTACCAAAACAGCATGGCTTAAATTGAAGCAGATTGAAAAAAATCTTTTTATCAGCTATATAGTCAACTTACATAGGTAATGTAAACCACATAAAATATGGTACACACACACATATATATATATATATATATATATATATATATCCCTGTACCATTCATGTATATGATTATTCCAAACTAGATGTTATTATGTGCATAAACAATATAGTCATACCACATGCAAAAAATCCTGACCAGAAGGCCAGAACTATCACCAATATTACCCCAATGTAAGTCTGGGCCTTATTTTGACACCTTAATGTCAAAAATGATAAATAATTGCCATGCTGAGAAGGTGTTTGATTATTTTTTGTGTATCCACTATGCTTCCAAAGGCTAAAACACTGGACTACAATCACCGATAATTTATATATATTGTCCAAATCAAATGTTAAACCTGTAATACACACAATGGCTTCCTGCCTGATAATCAGCAGTAAACACCAAATTAAATGTTCACATGTCCCATCGAAAAAATGTTATATTGATAGAGGTCCCACTATCACATAAATATGAATGTATAATAATCATGTAACCAAATTTAAAATTGTTGATACATGTATACATATAATCAAAGTTGTTCCCCCAATAACGAAGCAACCAACTGATCCTGTAGTATACCGTACACGTGTTCACAATATCCCGGGGCAACCAACTTGCCCCACATGCTAAGGAAAAAACAATTTGAATGCAAATAAAAGTCCATCCACATCAGTACCAAGATAGAATATGTTTAAAGTTGTTAAGATGTATTGATTGTAGTTCGCGAAACACTATGGGCCCTCCAAAATCAGGTTAGCGTTCCTCAAGCTCCGAATATAGCCCAAATGACAGTCACACTTGTTTAAATGTAACACAATCCATAAAATGATGATATAGCCACCAACTGCACTCCACAAAAGTTATGATGGTCCCGTTTTGCTGTCTTACTTGTATAAAGATTGCAAACACTACACATAACCTTAGTTGTTAATACATCTATACATATAATCAAAGTTGTTCCCCCAATACCGAAGCAACCAACTGATCCTGTAGTATACCATAAATGTGTTCACAATATCCCGGGGCAACCAACTTGCCCTACATACTAATGAAAAAACAATTTACATGCAAATAAAAGTCCATCTACATCAGGGCCAAGATAAAATATGTTTAAAGTTGTTTAAATGTATTAATTGTAGATTGCGAAACACTGTGGGCCCTCCAAAATCAGGTTAGCATTCCTCAAGCTCCAAACATAGCCCAAATGACAGTCACACTTGTTTAGATGTAACACAATCCATAAAACGATGATATATCCACCAACTGCACTCCACGAAAGTTATATTGGTCCCGTTTTACTGTCTTACTTGTATAAAGGTTGCAAACATTACACAGTACCTTAGAATCCGCAGGTTGAACATACGATCCTCCAAAAGGAAGTAAACCAAAAGGTACGCTTTCAAAACATGAAAATCAACCCTTCAGGCCTCCCAGGGACTCAACCATTAGTGGAAAAATAGATATCAGTCCTCTATCCGAGATGTAATCATCTGATATCCAAGAGCAATGGCATGAAAACCACAGATAAAAAAATATACTAATACAAACTTGTACTCCAGGTTGGTCCACCACTTTTTGAGATAAAGAAGATGTCATTTGTTGAGTATAGCTGCTATCAAGCATGGGAAAGTTGAACAATAACTGTTGTCCATATGGAGTTTGCCTTATTTCTGTGGGAAGCTGTTTGGAATTGTTGCTAATTATGCTGTGAATAAGCTAAAGATAAATCTACCTGGACACGTTTAGGCTAGATTTGAGAGACTTTTGTATGGACTCTGCTGCATGAAAGTGAAGCCATCTTGAACCAATATCTTCCACAAAGTTTTCTGAAGAAGTCCAGCATGTGCTGGACGAAAGCACTTAACTACTGTGATTATTGTTGGATTAAACTGATTTTGGACAACTACAAGTTCGTTCCTTATTTGCACCATTGGTCTGACTGGCAGGAAGGTGTTTTTCTATTTATGAGTTTTGGTCGCCTGCCTTGTACACCGTTTTGTTTGTTGTAAAATATTAAACATACATGCAATGCTATGATCAAAACAAGCAAACAAAAGATTTAGCTCTAGAAAGAAGAAAATGTCTAAAATTCATACAGCCATAAAGCACATTGAAGTTAAAATCAAAACAGCTTCCAAGTAAATACTGCATTTAGAGGTCTACAACAAGTTCTCAACTACTACTAGCTGGATACATGCTCACTGCCACTTAATCTGACTTCCACAAACCTGACAGGCCAGTGATAGTAAATTATCTATCCCCCCTGCCATCCAAGAGTATCTAACTATGTAGACCTACCAAAACCCAAATTGTAAATCTAAAAACTCTCACCTGGTCACCAACCCCATCCATAACAAGTCCCAGATAAAATTTTAAAAATAAATATCCACTCCCTCACTACTTAAACCTAAACTCCCCATTTACTCTCTGAGACTAAAACTGCACTCCTGTGCCCTATTATTAAGCTGACCTTCCAGTCCCTTAACCTAAAGTCCCCAGTTGTTGACTAACTCTGAAAATCCCCTCACACTCCTTGACCATAATACCCCTTTTCCACTCGATAAACCTAAAACCCCTTTTCTGCTCACTAAACCGAAACCTTCATTCCCACTTCTTAAACCTAAAACTCCCCATTTGCTCTCTAACCCTGAACTCCCTTCCCCTTCTCTAAATCTAGACCTCCCTTCCCACTTCCTAAACCTAAACCCCTCCCTCCTGATCACTACCTAAAACACCAGCCTGCATGCCAATCCCCACAGCTGCTATGCTATCCTTGTCTGAAACTGAATACTGTGTTTGTATTCAAGTTTAAGCATGAGCAGACAGCCTTGTCAGCTACTAATTGAATGAGCCCCTGGATGCAAGAGAGAGTGGAATTAGAGCAGCTGGAGTTTGAACAGCTGTAGTATGTCTACATTTAGAGGTAACAAATACATGCCTAATCTAAATGAAAGGAAAAAAAATCCTAGAATCTCATTCTCATTTCATAGCCAAGAAAAGCACACTTCAGTATGTGTATATCAGTGATATGATTCTGAGCATGTAATTGTCAGAAAAATAGTTATCAGGGATATAAGCATCCCTTTTGAGCCAGACAAAACGATAAGACAGCAGCACCACCTCTGCTTACCTTATCTCACTGTAATGTACATAGTAATGGCAGCAACCAGTCAGACAAAAAAAAAACAGCTTCCCCTGATTTGATTGTTATATAACAAGAAGAAAAGAATAAATGAAGCCTTCTGCATAAGTATAGGTGAACTTCTGAACACTACTGGCAAAGAATGCCAAGCCTAGCATGAATGCCTCACTGAAAGTCGGAGGGTCATACGTGTGGTATAGCAGCTAGAATTCAAGTGTGAAAAGAGGAATATGTGTTAATTGTGAGATCATAGTATCTCATATTATTCCCCCTTCTCTGAGTCACAGCAAAATCAGACTTAGCATATATATGTGTGTGTGTGTGTGTGTGTGTGTGTGTGTGTGTGTGTGTGTGTGTGTGTGTGTGTGTGTGTGTGTGTGTGTGTGTGTGTGTGTGCGTGCGTGCGTGTGTGTGTGTATAAATAAAAATATATATATATATATATATATATATATATATATATATATATTTATAGATCTAGGACTAATGCTCGATGGCACGTTTCCACGAATCGGAATGAGCCGAGCACAGTTTCACGAAAGCGCTTTTTCACCGAAAAAGCACTTTCATGAAACTCAAGTAAAAAAAAACACCTAACAGCATTAAAAAAAAAAAAACAACAGTAATCATGTTTACCCCCCACACACACACCTCCGCTACTTTTATATTCTCACTCTGAGTTTGCACTATAGTGGGGAAAAGGGAATATTCCCTTATCCCCACAGTGCCATGATGTCAACAGCAGGCAATTCCTCATGTTTTTTTTTTTAATGCAGTGTCAAGAAAGTGTTTTTTTTGGTGAAAAAGCACTTTCACAAAACTGTACTCGCCCATTTCCAATTCATGGAAACATATCATCGAGCATTAGTCCTAGACCCATAAAAAAAAAAAATATATATATATATATATATATATATATATATATATATATATATATATATATATATATATATACAGGCTAGGAATTATATTATTTGTTTAAAACATAGTTTTAGCTGTAGGTTCAAATATATAGTTTATATTGCTCTGTGTGTTTGTTGTTTAAGATTTTATATAGGAAGAATGATGAGAGAGTTGTGCAAAAGAATTTCTGAACATATGAGAACAGTGGGGTTACAAGATATGATTAATGGTCTGGCCATACACGTAGCACAGATACATAAGGGGGATAGTGAAGTAAGTTTTCACTTCTCTGTTATAGATCAGGTGTTAGATTATAACAAAAGGTTAGATGCAGAAGGTGAGCTAGATTAGAAAAAATATTGTTGGCAGATTAGACTTAATGCTTGTAATTCGCCTGGTATGAATGATAGGGAGAATTTCAAAATTGTTTTAAAGAAGAAAGGGTTAAAACATTAGGTTTTGCAGAGTCATGTGATATAAAAGATGTCATGTGACCTTTTACAGCATTGGCGTAACTTGGTATGATGAAGTTCCATATGATTCCGAACGAAAGTGCTTACCAGTTTTTACCAGTGTTTGTTTTTGTGCCAGTGTTTATTAAAGTTTTATTTTTGAGATTTTTTTTTTTTTTGTGGTTTCAGTCAATACGATCTGAAAATATAGCTTTTTTTGTTGTTAGAGAGAGAGAGAGAGAGAGCTATGATGTGTGGAAATAGAGCCTCAGATTTCAGGTTGCATGAGGCTCTAAAAAAATAATAGTGAGTATATGTATTTGTTGTTTTCTAGTTAACATTGTACTTTAAATTTTAAAGTGTTGAGACTAGCAGTATCAGTTTTCTCATAACTAGAGAGCCTTGCTTTCCAGAGCATCATATATAAAAATGGTAGACCAAATTTCCCTCAACCAGACTATTATATCAATGTATGAAATATCACAGACAATCATTCTGCACAAACCAAAATATGGAAAGCTGTCTCATATGCAAATGAAATACAAACTCTTATTTTCATCCCCACAAAAACTTAAATTCTAAACACGGATTGTTCTGTTTTATCTGGATTAAATATAAACAAATAAAAAATTTATGATTAAGAAGAATGCATTCCTTCTTAGCTTGATTTTTAGTACAGAAAGATTCACTTAATCTCACTCCCGCATTGCTTCTTACATATTTTAATCTTGTATATCCTGTTTTTCTAAGCAAATAATTTTCTTCATTCATTGAATATTTCTAATTTGTTTACCTCATCAGTACCATGTATTTCTAATGAAATACAGAGAATAATGATCATGTGTCCAATTACAACCAGGATGTTGTATGTTTGTGATGAGCACATAAAGAAATTCACCTCAAGAGCAAAGCTCAGGAGGTGAAATAGACATCCATGTTGAGAACACATGGCATCCTGGGTTATGATCAGTAAAATCTAAACTTAATTCTTTGTAGTGCATAGAGCTTTACCTGCTCCCATGTACGAGAAAAAGAGGAGCAATATGTGTTTTACAGCTTAAAAAGCCAAAATACGCTAATAACTGCTACCAGATATTACAACTGTTCCTGAATCGGTTACAAATGTATCTCTGTCCCTCTTAATATTTGATTTTGGGAGGAAGGATAATGGTTTACACTTAAATAATGCCAGTAATTATAGTTAGAGTCTTCTTTTACTTCAGAACATGCATGCTAATTCACATTTTCTTATTCTGTCAAAGCCTCGGGCTAATAGTGCTTGATTATATTGCCTTGATTTTGGATACAAGAGGTTGAGAGTTATGGCTGCTGAACAGAGACAGACTGGGCTGCCCAGGAAGAGCATTGCAAACCTTGTAAACATTTGATTAAGACTTTAGAAAAACAGTCCAGTCCAAGTGAAATGTTTAACAGCTTGCCGCCTTTTTGTGGTTTGACTGCTAAGCACTGTTAATGCTCTAGTGCGAGATAAGTGGCTAAACTGCTGAGGTGGTACCCATACCTCTCAACTGTACAGATTTTCACAGAATGTAGAGAATTTAGACTCATATTTTTGGTCTGTTCCTCATAAAATCTGTTTTTCTGACAAATTATTGGGATGATCTGAAGACTGAAGTCACTAAATAATGACATACATTTCAGTTTCAGAATTCAAATCCTTCATCAAATGTATGTTAAAACAAATCCTGTTACTCTATCAACTTTCTAAACTTATAAGAATAATATTTAAATTATGTCACTATTTTTGGGCCTTTGTCCCCACATTTTGTCAGTCTTTATCGAGATTTCTTGCACTGAGAGGTTGAGAGGTATGGTGGTGCATAACAAAAACTTGTTAAGCACCATTTGGCACATAATCACAGCACTCCATGTACAAGTACAACTTTATATTCTTCAATATGGCCATGAAACAATTGCAATAAAGAATGGGATCCTATGTGTAATTTGTCTATAAAGCTGTGCAAAACGATGGTCCTTTGCTTCCATGTAACAAATTAGTATTAATATAATTAACTAATCAGAAAATAAAATTTAAGCAGTTTATAGCATAGACCTGAAGCAAAGAACATATAGTTTAATGACCAAATTAAGAAATGCAATTAACCAGTAAAACAACTAAGCCAAGGACTACTTCTACAGACTGTGTCTAATCTAAAGAAAACAACAGAGGTGATAATGTGTGTAATTTTATAAGGGTAGCTCTTACCAGTGAGATTGGAACACATTATACTCATGGAATCTCAACAAACAAAAGCAAACTTGTCTAAAGCTTTCAAAGACAAAGCATTTGTCTTTTTAAATTACTTTGTTGTGTTTTTTTGTAGTTCTAAATGTAATATACAGAATGAACTTAGAGGATCTGGGTACTTAGGCAACACAAAATGAAGGTCTCCACTCTGTGGACCAAATTCATGAATGCCTACACTAAATTTACATTTGGTGTACACGGCTATAAGTGAACAACCAACACAAGCATAATTTGCAACTTCTTCCTCCTAATTTTAATTTTCCTACTGATTTTCTTGCAGCCTTAAATATCGAAGGCGATTTGTAAAGGTTACCACAAAGTGCAGACTACGTGTGCACTTGGTGTAATCTTTCTGAATGACTAGACAGCCCAAAAAATGTGATAGGGTTGTTCTTAATACAGAATGTGTACACTTATTGTAGGCATTAATGACTCTCTCCTCCTACCTAAATAAATATACGCCATAGCTCATAGTTAACCTGTCTGAACCAAACATATTGTGCTTTTCTGGAACCAAATTCATTCAATTTTAAAATAGTTTCTTAATTTTGTGACAGAATAAATTGTATAGTGTTCAAGATAGAAAGGCTGGTCAGATAGGTGAAAGTGTTCTGCTAGTTCTTGACTAGTAAAATGTTTGTATAACTGTTTTTTCTTGAGAGAAGGCTTGGGTACAGTCAGCACTGCTGCCCTTCAACATTTCTAAACATTACTTGGTGACTTAACAATAATTTTACTTCACTTGGTATTAGTGAATGGAAGAAAATACATGACCTTGTGAATGTAATGTTTCTTCAAAAACTGTAACATTCAAATACTACAATACCATGACAGTAACCCCTGCAGAACATAATAACTTAATTTATATTTTTGATTCTTATTGTTAATTTAATATTTAGATGCATATCTTGCCATTTGTAGCTGAGCTCTCTTCTTTTTAGTCCCTACCCAAAGATCATGAGTAAAGGGTGAAGATGGGGATTCAGAATGACGAGCAAAGTGAAAGCCTCATCCCATGACTTAACTCTTACTTCATTACCACATACTGATGTAATGCTTGCTATACTCTAAACCCATCAGCTGATCAGTCTCCTGATCTGCTCTACCCTCGTTCATCAGAAGCAAGACACCTAGATACTCAAATTCCTTTATCTCATGTAGCTGGTCTTCCCTAACTGAAAGAGAATGAAAAACTATTTTTGCAATCACTGCTTTTTTGTCATTCCAATAAATATAAACCTTTATTCTGTTACCAGTCCCTTTTGTTTGCAGATTGAGTCTAGACATGTTCAGTGCACTGCATTAGTTATTATAACAGTAAATGCATTGTGTTCACGTGTCAGTAGGACACTCGCTATGGCTTGTTAAATAGAAAGACAAATGGATAAACATGCTATAATGTGTATGGATATGGAGCCTCACAAATTCAGCAAGGTATTCCCCACTCTTAGGCAATCAGGCCCAGTCCAGTTATGACTAGAATTAAACAATATGCATTCTGCTAAAGAGAAATTTCTGAAATTCATCCACAGTTCATGTCTTTTGGTTCCTTAAAGGGGAGATATAGTACTGAAATTATCACAAAGGTCGGAAATGAATGGCACTGGACTTAGACTGTAACTTATGATCTTTCCCTTATGATGCTGGTGACTAACATGCAGAAATGAAATGAAATCATGATGAGGTAAGCAAATTAGTGAAAACTTTTCTTCATCGGGGCACAGGATTCAATAGATGTATGGTAGGGACCTGCAATAAGGACCAAATTCATTCTACATAGCACTGCATCAAATGCTCTGAAGATGCACAAAATGTACTGTCTGTTTCCTAATACTCAATCAGTATGAGGTAAATGGCATTTGACTTCTATAGGACATGATCCATGGGACACACTCCCACACATATGTCTGCCCAGTGGTTTCTAGCAGTTTCATGGATGGGCTCGAAAAGACTGAAGAGTTTGATAGAGTTTACCAACATGGGCGAAAGTGGCAAATTTTGACATGAAGGAAAAGGGTGCACACAAGACTTTGGCGGTTGTCACAAAATTCAAAAATAAAAATGAACAAATCATTTAAATGCAAGATATAACAAAATAAAGTCCACTGAACTTACTCAAACTCTATTAATTCCTATTTTTCCATTCTCTTTACTTAAGATCTAATCTGTTTTCACAGCACGTCATTCTGATTTACAGATTTCTACCTAACTTTTACTTCATCCTGTCTTAATTTTCCATCACATGTATGTGTGTGTGCGTGTGTGTGTATTTATGTCTATATATATATATATATATATATATATATATATATATATATATATATATATATATATATATATATATATATATATATATATATATATATTTATTTATATGTGTGTGTGTGTGTGTGTGTGTGTGTGTGTGTGTGTGTCTGTGTGTCTCTGTGTGTGTGTGTGTGTGTGTGTGTGTGTGTGTGTGTGTGTGTGTGTGTGTGTGCGTGTGTGTGTTTGTGTCAGCATACT
>NC_056751.1:657786429-657831429 GCF_019279795.1 Protopterus annectens
TATGCTCTATGCAGACAATCTCAAAAAACTCCAGCTTTACTCCATCGCATATCATCTACTCAGAGGCGGTCTCTGCCTAATATACAAAGCTATGGACATGTTCCACTTAAAGAAATCCGAATCCCTCTGAGCTACATGCTCTAGGGACCTAAACCTTGTCACCACAATAAATAGAACATGCTGGAGGGATAGATTCCTGTCTCAGAGACTTCCCATACTCTGGAACAAACTACCTATATATATCAAATAAAGCTCCTCATTAGCACTCTTCAAGAAAAATCTTGATGATTGGAAGGGAAATAGGAAATTCACCCGGGGATCACCTCTGAGGCTCTGCTCAACAAGGGCACAGGAAATTAATTTTCTTGGGTGGCGAAAGCCAGGGTACCTTTTTGGCTAGACTTGTATAGGCCCTAGGTCAGATAGCCTAGTACCTACCTATGAACCTATGATCATGAAATAGGCATACTTCCCTGCACTGAAGTAACCCATTCATCAGGGTCACTGTCTTTTAGATTTTTTGCTAAATTCATTAACTTTGCCACGTGGTAGGAACCTGGAACAACTTTGCTGACCATGTATGCCAGTTGACTTCCCTATGGTATTTACTTGCTGGACATATGTTATGCCCAGTCCCCACTATGCAAAGCTGCCTATTTCTCTCTGCTCACTGTTATGTGTCTTCACTGTATGTTGTTGCATATTATCACAATAAAAACTACTCATTATCCTAGCTTGTGCTTCTTCTTTGTGGCGGGCAAGTGTGACTACAGCATATGCACCAGTATTTAATAAAAGACTGGCAAATATACATTTATTTATAAGCCTGCTAGCATCTTTGGCCTCCTGCTTCTCTTTCTCTCATACATGCCACTCCTAGGATGAGCCCCTTCCTGATACACCATTTGTCAATATTTTCTGTCCCTTTTGTTCTTCATCGGTGTCTTGATAATCCGCGCCATTTTATAGAGAGAGGCTTATACATACCAACTGATAAATAGAAGCTTATACAGTCCTGCTGCATTCTGTAGACACTTATTTCCTTCTGCCTAACAGTTGAGTAGTGATAAGTGCTGATTTCAAACAACTTTTGTTACTCTCACTGATTTCTCAGTTATAGGGCCTTCCATGTGAAATCTGCATGTCCTGACTGTATTTGCATAGATTTCCACCCAGGGCATTGCTTTCCTTCCATATTCCAAAGGCATGCCAGTGGATGAACTGGTGATATAATTGCCTGTAAATAAATGCATAGCATGCATGTGAGTAAGTGTATTTGCATATGTTTCTGATAACAAGTGTGCATGCTCATATATTTATTCTGCAGTGGACTGTCAAACCATGCATGACTGCTTCTCTGCCTTGCATCTATGGCATATTGGGATAGGTTCCAGATCCCCATGCTTATGAAAAGGACAAAGTAACTATTGGAAATGTGTTTATTGCGTTTCTTAGTGCCCTGCAGCATGGTCAGCTGCTGCTCACTGCTCTCGCTGTCATGCCTCTAATCACCTCCTGGTACCTTGGAGTCATAATCTGCAAGGCTTTTTTGACATTATTATTACTTTTCAGATGGGGTTGACAATGACATATAATTCATGAAGACTTGTCCATGCCTCATGCAGTACACACCTTGACAATCCTATATGCCTAATCAGACAGTCTCTTCAGCATCATCTCCCACCTGGGCATAATAGCAGATCCAACTTCACCAGCACACATCCACCCCTAGGGTAGCTATGTCTATCGTTAATCAGTCTTGAGTTTCCTGGGCCACAATCAGGGCTTTATCCCTCTACTCAATTGCTGGTACTTATTAGAAAATTAATGACTAGATATTAGTTTTAAAGATTTTTTTGTATCAGTACTATGGTTGCATAAACTGGGCCTTTCATTCCACTGTTTTCATGACATTCTGTGTAGCTCAACTGCACTATAGATTAAAAAATATATGTTTTTAACTCAGTCATATTTTACTACTTTTTCTTTATGATATATGCCTTAATTGTTATAGAAATATATAAAACAAGCCTGCAACAACTTCATTACATTTGCTCTAGCTTTTGCTTTAACATGCATCTGACTTACTATTCTGCAAAGTATCACAGCATAGTTAATGCAGTTCCATATAAACATGAAATTAAATATGGAACAATGTTGGAGAAACATCAATTACTGGGAGTATTGTAACATTTCAAGTTATTGCATACAAAATAATTGACACTAAAACAGTTGCTATGCAAATACAAACAGTTCTGTAGAAATTAAAGTGAAAATAAATCAAAAATAAAAGTTGTTAAAAGAAATATGCATAGCATTGTGAAGGAGGTTAAAGAATAGTGCTTTGTGTTTATGATTTCAATTCTGCAGCAGTGTGTTTAAGAAGGGAATGTTGAACGTCTGTTATTAAACTGCTGTGTGTTCATTAGAGCACAGCATGCATGGAAGAAAATGACACTGTCGATGAACGAGTACTCTATTAAAGATTTCAACAACCCAATTCCATTTTCTGTTCCTTGGCTGTATGCTTCACCTGAGTGAGCTGGACAGTGTATTGGTGTAGACTGCCATGTGCTTCAGACTACAGTTATGTGAAATTAATCTACAGAAAGACAACCAGAATCAGATGAACTGGAATTTGTTTTAAATGAAATTTACTGCACAAGTGAATATGTCTTGCACTGACTAAGTGAAATCTCTGAGAAGCTGTAGACATTGTTGTATTTTGTTTTTACTTTAGAAATATCAGATCAGAAGACTCATATATTTCTTTACTAAGCAGACTGTGAGCACATGTCCAGGTTTGTTTTTGTGAAACCTATTCTGACTGACTCATTTATTAATTTATTTTATGTATTTATTCATTTTTAATTTTCATTTGAGCCTAACACGTTATGCAACTTGATTTAAATCTTCTAGCAAATGCATGCACTTTCAGATTTGCATATAACGTCCTCCTACAGTGCTCTTTTAAATTTCAGTCATTTCTAGCCTTAAACTGATGCAAAACTCTGCTGAATGACCTACAACAAGTTCATGGCATACAAGAATGAATGAGAAAGAATTTCTAGAAATGGGACTCTACTAAGAGAATACATGCAGGTTTAAATCTGTTGTAAGTGTAGGTGTTTTGTATATATCTGTGTGAATGGATTTATATTGCAGTTTACGGATTTATACTGTGAGAGTCTGGTAGTTCTTGATTAGTGTTCTTTTTTGAGGAAGTTTTGCAGATGTCCTATATGGAGGGATAATTTGTTTCCCTTGTAGTGTCTTGATTCTTGTTTGTGAAGTTCCACTCATTAAAGCTAGGGCAATCTGCTTCATGGCCAAGGAGAAAACCTCAATCTGTGTTTGCATTTGTTTTGTGTCAGTGGTATTTAACACTCCTGTGTTGCATTTATTTATTTTGTTGAATTTATCACTGTTTTTCAGCCTGCACTTGTTAATGAAGCACCATCTTCTTGTTACTGTACTGCTCTTAGGTTGTTCTAACAACATTCGGATATTTCCTAACCTCCTCTGATACTGCAAAAGCTGTTTTGAGTGAGTCTGACAAAATATTTCTAAGTTTTCCAAAGTTTTTGCATGTTGTGAACATTTCTCAGGGTTAGTGAAATTATTTCCAAGGATTCTTGATATTGCAGGAATTCTTCTGTTTAAAACAGTTTTTACTGCACTTGAGCTCAAAGCCAGTTTGTTTTACATTGGAAGGGTTATTTTGCACTCTGGTTAACTAAGGCTAACTTCGAGTCCAAACTGGACACATCCACTAAGAACAATCACAAGACCCTCTTCACATGCATCCACAACCTCAAAGGTAACACCCAAATCTGCTCTGAACTGGTGGTGAGGAACACAACATTCACAAATGCCATAGATATAGCCAACCTGCTGGCAGACAGGTTCAGTGAAAATTTCACCCCCCCTCCCTGTGCCCCCATCATTAAGCTAAGACATTCTCAGCACCTGACCCTTCCCCTCATCACCAGGGAGCAGGTCGTTAATACACTCTCAAGGGCAAAAAATAGTCTTCATGGGACCTGACAACCTCCCTGGCTGCATCCTACATGAACTCAGGCATGAGCGCTCAGCTCCATTAGGCAAAATATTCAATCAAAGCCTGAGCTTCATCCCAGCCAAATGGAGGCCAGCAACTGTCATCCCTCTACACAAATATTGGCAATTATAGGCCTATCAGCCTAATTAGCCTGATCTGCAAGGTCATGGAACTTATTATCTTGGACTTTATAAACAAAGACATTGGCAACCTCCAAATGCTTGACCCCACACAAGTTTGGTTTTGTCAAAGGGAGATCATGCCTCTTAAACTTAGTCAATTTCTTCTAAACAGTTATCAAGCCATGAGGGGAAGACTATGCATACTGCCTACCCTGACCTAGCCAAACCCTTCGACACTATTCCCCACTTTGGCATAATAGCTAAACTCTCCCAGCTAGGCATCAACCCATATGTTACTAGGTGGGTAGCTAACTGGCTCACTGATAGAACCCACTCAGTCAAAATGTGGAAAACCACCTCTAGTAGTAGACCAGTAATGAGCCGTGTACCCCAATGATCAGTCTTGGGGCTAATACTGTTGGGGATATACTTTTTTGAGGTGCAAGCCAAAACCAGTGGTCTGTGACTTACCCCGTTTGCAGATGACTGCAGGTTGGGTGCTGTATTAAGTTCCCCTAGTGATGGGAACATCCTCCAAGAAGGTCTTTCCAAACTAATGACTGGTGCCAGAAGCATGGCCTCAGACTGAAGGCCAAGAAATGCATCATTATCCCCTTTGGGGAAAATGGTTTCCCCACTAATTATCACATTAATTACAATGTACTAAGCATGTTGTCAGTCATGAGGGACTTGGACACCCAGGTTGATAGCAACCTGACTTTTGACCACCACAGTTTCTCTGTTATATGGAAGGCTTTCTGCATGACCCACCTCATAAGTAAGGGTATTTCATCCAGGAAGAAGGTGGTTATAACATCCATGTACACCTCCTTCCTTATTAGACCCATTATCAAGTACAATGCCCCTTCAGCATATACCTTGCCAAGCACATGCAGCAGATGGAGAAACCACAGAGGTTCCTGACCAGCAAAACCCAGGGTTTCCAACACCTGTCCTACACAGATAGGCAAAAAGCCCTGTCCCCCTACTCAGTCTCATACAGACTGCTCAGAGGTGGCCTGTGTCTGGCATGCAAGGCTATCTCAGACCCAGCCTTGACGGAATTGCTGCACATCCATAAGTCAAACTCCACATTGGAACATGGGTGAAATTCTTAGCTAGTGTTACAAGGGCTTCCGGGTCAATAGTCTAGTATCATCCTATGAACCTATGAACCTCTGGTGTGAGCAGAGAGCTAAATTCAACCCATCCAAGGTGGGAACTACTGGTCAATAGCTTATTGTGTTTTTATCTGATTGGCTTGAGGGTTTAACTTTATAAACGTTTTTCATTCTGATTGTATAAAATAATTGCTTTTGCGCATGCAACAGGGTGTAGCACTGTGGTGTATTGATGCAAACACTTGGAAAGACAAATGTTCCCTAGATGAATACTAAGGAACCCCTTCTAAGCTTCCCTGCTTCTCATCGTGCAAAGCAGTTGTGCACTGGTGCCTGGACCACAACCCAGCTGCGCATTTTGAGGTGCTGATGCAGGTTTCTACCACTAAACCTCCCCATTGATTAGCTGTTTTTACTAGTTCTAGAGCAAAACCTCATCCTTCTAGCCCAATCCCTGCCACTTATTGCAGAATACACCTGTCATAATGGATGGACACGTTTCCCACCATTTCTTCAGCTAGCCTGATTGACATGGGCATCCTGAGGCAATGTAGCAATTGCCTCATGTACACTGACAACCTATTACTCCTAAACATACAAACACAATATGAGAGAGATGCATCTATACTATGAATCTGAAATCAATGCTCTCTCTCATGTAACAACAAACCGGATATCAAACAGGTTGTCAGCACACACAATTGATCTTTTCCACAAACCAAGCACATAACTCATAAACCCACAGTTACTCACTAGAAATTTACCAAAAGAGCAGAGACCTTGCAATAGCAAGCCTTCTGCACACAGTACAGTTGTTCAAAGTAATGATCGTACCTGACGTCCCCACCCTCAGTAGCAAAAAGGCTGAAAATTTTCTCCAAAGCAAACTATACTCACCTAAGTGATGGCATAAACAGTTTCAAACCTCCTGCCACCACTGACAGCAATCATTTCTATGTGGAGGTGTACACAGATGCCCTGTATAAACCACCAACACAAATGTATAGTCTCAGCCATGCCAGACTGGATCAAAACAAGTCCCTCATGAAAAAACAAGCCACAGTGGTGGACATCTAGCATAAATAAGTTGTACAACAAGACAAAGGAACTGCTGTCACAGAACAAGAGAAAATGGTCTCAGTAGAGGAGGAACACTCTCTACAGCTTGAACAAGCAATTTAGACATCTTGTAAAGTCCTCTAAAGCAAAATACAAAATGAAATTATCCCTAGCTAAGGATATTCTCAAGGCAGCCTTTACTTACATCTGAAATTTAAAAGTGAAGGCCTAGCTTTGTGTTTAATTAATAGTGGACAGTACCACTCAAACTGAACCTGAGGACATGGTCAACTGGCTAGCAGATAGGTTTAGTGAAAACGTCACCCCCCTGTCCCCACCAATAATACCCCAAAACATACCTGTTACTAGTACTCTACCTAGTATATCCAAAGAGCAGGTCATAACCGCACTCTCCAAGGCCAAAAACACAGCCCCTAAGGGACTGGATAATATCCCTGGCTGCTTACTAAATGGTCTAAAACAGGAGTTAGTGGAAGCACTGGGCACTATCTTCAACCACAGTCTAAGTACTGACTTCATTCCAGCTGACTGGAAAACAGCAACCATAATTCCCTTGCACAAAGGGGGCCCTTTAACCAACCCTCTGAACTGTAGACCCATAAGCCTAACCAGCCTCATCTGTAAGGTCATGGAGAGAAAGATCATGGACCTTATCAACAAGGATATAGGAGATCTACAAAGTCTTGAACTGACCCATTATAGCTTCATTAAGGGCAGATTGTGCCTGTTAAACCTGGTGTACTTTTTTGAGAATGTCACCAAAGTCCTGAATGAAGGCAAAACAGTAAATTGCTTTCTGTCTTGACCATGCCAATGCTTTTGATACAATCCCCCACTCAGACATCCTTGAGAAACTCACTCAGCTGGGGATTAACCAATACATCATTAGATGGGTAGCAAATTGGCTCACCGACAGAATGCATATAGTCAAAGTTGAGGATTCCAGCTCTAACAGCAGACCTGTTACCAGTGGTATTCCACAATGATCTGTGCTGGGCCCCCTACTGTTTGGAATCTATTTCTCAAGAATCCAGGCAAAAACAGATGGCCTGTGGCTCACAAAGTTTGCTGATAACTGCAAACTGGGTGCAATCATTGAATTCCCCAGCATTGTCAACATACTACAAAATGGGCTTACACTGATAAATGACTGGTGCCAAGCCCTGGACTTAAATTTACTGCAAAAAATGCTTTATCATCCCCTTTGGCAAAGGAAAAGTCTCTGCAAATTACAATATTAACAGTATCCCCCTAAATTCAAACCCAGTGGTGAGAGATCTGGGAATGCAAGTTGATAGCAACCTTAACATTGATCATCATGTGTCCACAGTGGTAAGGAAAACCTTCTACATTGCACATCATTTCATAAGTAAGGGCATAGCATCCAAAGCTAAGTAGGTTATAACTCCACTGTACTCGTTCCTCGTCAGATCAATAATTGAGTGCAATGCTCCCTTCTGTATGTACCTCAGCAAATGCCTGCAGCAGCTGGAGTGACCTCAGAGGTTTCTCACTGAGAAAATTCAGGGCCTTCGGCACATGACCTACATGGACAGACTGAAGGCCCTGCCGGTGTACTCTGTATCTCTGTATCATATAGACTGCAGAAAAGCAACCTGTGCCTGGCCTACAGAGCAGTCTTGGACCCTTCCTTAATGGCGATGCTGCACATCTGCAAGTCAAATGGGACAAGGGTCACCCACTCCAGGGACCTTAACCTGACCTACAACATTAACAAGACATGCTGGAGAGACAGATATGTCTCCCAGAGGTTGCCACTCCTCTGGAACAAACTCACAATTCACATTAAACAAAGCTTCTCAATGACCCTATTTAAATGTAACTTCGACAACTGGATGGGAAACTTACCCTGGGGGTTTCATCTATATCTATCTTGGACAGGGCAGCCCGTGCTGACCTTAGATTTGTTTTGCAAATATAGACTATATATCTTGATCTATAAGGAACAAGGGTATATCATGGCTAGGTTTGCAAAGTCCCTAAGGCCAATAGCCTAGTAGCCTCCTGTGATCCTATGATCCTATCATGCTAGGAAACTCTTCAGCTAGCTTTGATGCAGTCTTTTTCCACTTCTGATAGCATACAGTTTTGTAAAAAAAAAAACTCTTCTTCCTGCATTATCCTACCACCCATCAATAGCTGACAGCAGAACTTCTTATCCTGGTACATTTTAAAAGCTTGGCGTCTGCTGCCAATATAAAAGTCACACAGAAGGAGTATGGAGTGGGTATCAAATCTTTTCTCCATGTCTCATTCTTGTGTTCCCTCAGTATGCACTCATAGAAGGCAATGATTGCCCACACTAACTTAGGGCCACATCTTTACCCCTAATCACAGTCCTAGTCAGCTCTTCATAAACCCACCTCAGGCCACCCATCAAAGCAACTGAATTATATTTCCATCCTGCCCTATTTGTCTGTGTGATTAATGTAAAAAAGTATTTATAGTGTACTGCTCTCACATATTCTTAAAATGTGACAGGCCAAGTCTTCCAGCTGAGGGAGTAACCTTAAGATCTCAGTCCATATTTTACGTTTCTTGCCATCCAGCACCATCTTTTTCAAGCACTCCTTGTAATGATAGTGGAAGGGCTTGTCTTGTGCCTGGTACATTACAAACTAATGTATAAATCAACTAATTGACTGTATCCTTTGTGGGAGATCCAGAGCAATAGTTTTCCACTGCTGGAGTAAACTCTTGCCTTTTTCTTCCAGAAGCTTATTTTATAAAGGCATTCCCACGCAAGGAAAGGGTAATAATCTATAATCCTATAGTTCATACATACAAAGTGCTTTTGTTTTTTTCAATATTAATTTTGTACCCTGAGAAGACACCAATGTCATGTAAAATAGAAAATGCTTCTAAAAGATCTCTCTTTGGTTCCATTAGGTACAAGAAGAGGTCATTTGCATATAATGAGACTTTGCAGTCATATCCTGCAAGTATATAACCAGGCACACAAGGATGCTTATGTCTCACTGTAAGTGGCTCTAGGTACAAGGTAAATGACAGGATAAGCAATTATAGATTGGAAATGAGAGCCTACTTTAATTCTAGCAGATGCTCTTGTATACAGTCTCTTTAAAAGGTGTACAAATGCTGGGGGGAAGCCATATGTTTGAAATATGATATACCAAATAAAGGTAGTCCCATTAATCTGGACAAAGCTTTTTCCATGTCCAAACGAGTAACCACAAAAGGTATTTTTCTGTGATACATGTTCTCAGGCATTATCATTGTCTTCATTATGTTATCAAATGTTGCATGGCACAAATCTTGTTTTGGCTTGATGACCCACAAATTGAATAAATCTTGATGGCCTATTAGCAAATATTGTGGTACAAAATGTATAATCATGACTTAAAATGGATATGGGCCTATTAGATGAGTGGAATTTAAGATCCTTTGCTGATTTCAGTATTAGGGTTATAATGGCCAATTGAATTAGCTAGTTCTATAAAGCAATCTATTAATTTCTGACCTACCCTGTTATATAATTCCAGTGGCACTCCATCTGGACTAGAGGAGGCTTTATTGCTAAATAATGTCACATATCAATGAATCTTGCTGAAACCTTGACAGGGCAGGGAGTGGAAGTCAGTCTTAAAAAATATGAGCTCTCTGAAGCCCATCAATACCTAATTCTGTACCTGCATATAAATGAGAGTAAAAACCTTCAAATAATTGCATTATCTCCTCGAACAAAGATATATCATTTCCCGAGCCTGTGTCAAACATAGTAGTTGCCATTCTATCAGATACTGGTTTCCTTATATAAGGGATAGAAACCTCTTAGCTCTTGGGACTTGTCAAATGACCAGATCTCAATGCCATTTTAGTGAAGTCGATCTTTTCATGTAGAAATGTTTCCATTTATTATTTCATGCTTGCTATTCCACCTTTGAATATATATTTTTTTCTTTTTAGAAATTTTTTTAATAGTTTTGGTAGAATTTCTGTTCTTTTTTGTCTTTGTGCTTTTGTGTTGAATATAATTATACTGTTTCATACTCCATTTTCTTCTCATACAACTCCCCAACTTGAGTAATTAGCTCAGACTCATGCTAAATATATTACAAGAGTTGACCCCTCATGCTGTCCATCTCTGACCTGGAAACATGAGTAACTCTCATCAGTACCTACTACATCATGGGTCCATTGTATCTGGAACTTGCTTCCAAATTTCTGAGGAAGTCCCCTATGAAGGATGAACTTGACCAAATCTGACAAACTGCACCAGTCTCATAGCAGCCAATCAAAATGCAGATTTTCATTTTTTGCCCAATCATGTCACCCTTAGACAGGAATCTATCATCGGTTCCTTTTATTGTTTTTACACAACTCTTTACGAATCACCTGGAGCTCAACATAAGACCACCTACCGAACATATGCCAGCACCTTCACACCCCAACACCCACTAATACCCTTCCTTTCTACATTTAAGTTCTGAGATTCTGTCCTTATACTTCCCCTCACTAACCTATCATATGCCCCTAATCGGCACTGACATGTATTACTCCCATCCCAATCAGCCTTCTACACTATCCATCTAATGAACATACACACTCTGTGCTACCATGAACCAGTCATGGTAACTTTGCTGGATGATTGGCAGATCACTCCAGCTTTAAGCAGCTTAAAGATTTGCACTATTTAAGTGCAGTTTTTATATCTACGATTTTAAGTTTTGAAAAATTCTATAAAAAATAATGTTAGAAGAAAGCAGTTATCTTTTTGTCCAATAAAATTACTGCTTCTGTTGTCAATCTTTTTTTTTTTTTGCACGAGTGTGTGTGTGTATGCCTTTGTGTTGCAACAGCCTTTACCTGAATAATGAAGAAATATATGCATGCAGAGGAAAAGCTGTGCTGTAACAGGGTACACTGACCATAATTCTGCTTACCCCTTTACTAAGTTTGTTTGTGTCTTTCTGCTTTTCCCGTTTAGGGGTTGCCACAGTGGAACTCCGGTCCGCTAATGATTGGCAGTAGATTTTTACATACTGAGTTGCCAGCTCTGACACACAACCTTCAACAAAGGTACACCCATTCACGCATGTCTCCACACAGAAGACGTTCTAGCTGAGAATCGAACCGAACAGCATCTTACTTTGAGGCGACAACGCTACCGCAGCACCACCACCCCTTTACTAAGGGTTTATGCAAAATATGCTAATTTCTATAAACAGCATAATATCATAAAAATGTTTTATGGTATTGCCCTAATTGACCTTTTATGTCCATAACCATTTAGCATTGAATCATGCAGACAAAAGTTAAAAAAAATGTTGTTCAATAGGTATGGTCAGACATATCGAATTCATGAATAAGTCACATTGTAAAAACACAAACTTATCTTTTTAATTTCAGATCTGGTGCCTGGTTACCTCAAGTGGATATATCTATACAGGTATAGCAAGCAAAGATGTGCAGAAAAAAAAAGCTACATATTAATGATTCCCTTGAATTTTAATGACTTGATAGCACAACTTTTTTGAAATCATTTATTACTCTCAACAAACATGTAACAGTACAGCAAATGTTTGACAGTTAAACTAGGCAGCTTTATAAAGAAACTGCGTTCTCTTCTGAAAATGAGCATTAAACACATATGTAGGATAATACCATTGAGAAATGCAACTTCTTGTGAAATGACTAAATTTAAATGGATATCACAATTTTAGTTTATTTAACAATGAATTCACTGCATTTTCTCAAGAGTATCCTAGGGATTTGTATAGAACCCCAGCACTTGTGTTAAAGGTTGTAGGAAAAATCTCTGAGTCTGGAATGCAGAAATCTCTGATTCAGAAACCCATTTGCCTCAATGAGGAAAGGCTTCATTACTGGCCAATTTGCATGTCTCTGAATGCAGTTAAGTAACACGGGTGCAGTTCAGCATGTCCCTGAGGTAGTTAACAGTGGCTACCACCTTGTGTTAGCACAGCTACATGATGTCTTCTATTTCCCAGCCCTGGTAATTCACAGATGCTTACAGCCAGTCCTTAATTCCAGACATTTGAGTTTTACACTTTATGTCTGTCGCTCATCTTGTGTAGCTAGTTAAGACAAAGAGGCTTGGGTGTTAGTTTATATACCTTATTACATACAAACACATCAGTATTGATAGCAGCAACATAAAATATAAACAAACTAACTGACTGACTACTATACATACATACATACATGCTTATACCTCTGCAGCTTCCTATAAAATGGCAGTATGTCTTGCATGTACTCATTACATAAGTGCTAGCTTACTGGAAAGCTTAGTAAACGTACATACGCACTCTGATCTACATCCTTCAGTAAATGCATGCTAGTGCAAAAGGTATTACCCTATCAACGTCCTACATTTGTAGGAGGAATTCTCATGATGTTTCCATGATTTTGTCCCACCATTGATTTTTGATTTTGTCCCACCACTGATTTTTGATTTTGTCCCACCACTGATTTTTGATTTTGTCCCACCACTGATTTTTGCTTTATTTCTGATGTCTTTGACTATGAGGTTGATAGGTATGTGTAATGTTCCCTGGCTCTTTGTTTTGTAAGCTATGAACTGTTTTTTTGTTTTTGTTTTTGTTTTTTTCTCCCACTTATTTATTTTTAACTTAATCTCTCTGCTTTCTAGTGGTGGTGCAAAGGACTAATACCCACTTGAAAGTGGAAGGGTATAGGGCTGGAATCCATTTTTGTGGATTTTAAGGCATGCTACTTATCCACGATGTCTAGTGTTTCTCCACACCCTAGAGTCCCATTCTATTTAAGTGGCAGTCAGGCATGAGTTTAAAGAGGTACCCCTGTTGGTTAGTGCCTCCCCGCAACCAATGTTGCAGGCTCTGCTTATTAGTCTAAGGATGTGTGGAAGTATGAACACCACACCGACACACACATACACACACATACACACACACACACACTCACACACACACACACACACACACACACACACACACACACACACACACACACACTCACACACACACACATTACCACTACGTCACACTCATATGTACATTCATACATACAGCCCCTTGCATGCACTTATGTGCATAGTCCTCAACACTACCTTATCACTAAACACTCCAGCACTTACAACTTCTGCAATGGATATTGGCTATGTTCATTATCACAATCAGCTAGGAACATCTGTGTTACTTTATGCAGCTGATTGATTCACTGAATCGGCCAGCTGCACAAATGCCTTACAGCAGACAGTTCCAGAGAGAGTAATGACTAACTAGCACAAACCTCTCCCTTAGAATGCCTCATTAGCATACAGCTTTGCTGAGAAGAAGACAGCTTGCCAGGTGTTCCATGTCTTCATGCTATCAATGAATTTAAAAAAGTTACCTGGAAGTGTCATTTTTATGAATTCAGCCCCGTGTCACAGTTCAATACAACAAGAACATGCTTAAAGTTCTTTTCTTGTTTAAATAGACACGACCTACAAATTCATATTTTCATTGGTTATTATCATGAACTGGTTGGGCGGCCATGGTGGTGCAGCAGTGAGCGTTGCTGCCTCACAGCAAGAAGTTCTCCAGTTTGATCCTCGGCTGGGGTGCCTTCTGTGTGGAGTCTGCATGTCCTCCCTGTGGTCACATAGGTTTTCTCCAGATTCCTCCAACTACCAAAGATATGCTGTAGATGGACTGGACACTCTAAATTGGTCCTAGGTGTGCGTGTGTGTGCCTTCTGTGAAAGGTTGGGCACCGGGCTAGCAACTTGACACCTTAAAACTCCACTGCCAATCATATGCAGACAGGTGATCTGCTGTGTTGACCCCTGACCGAGATAAGCCAAAAGAAGAATTATCATGAGCTGGTTACTTTGCAGACGTTACAAATATAGAATTCAAGTGAAATTCGTCATTTTCATTCCCATGTCTGTTGTATGTTATGCTGTTCACTGGCAACTGATTGCTGTAATATTTTTGAAATGCAATGTATCATCATTAGTTTCTGTTATTCATGGCTTAATTGTAAGTCATGTACAACTCACAATTAATTATCTTACAAGGCAATTTGTTCTTCAGAAATAGGATGTGCATCAGTTATCATACATGTGGCAGTTATATACACCTCATACTCTGTTGTTGATTGTTACCATATGTGACAACAGTCATTAATGACTCAATATGGTGTGAAAGACAAATCTGAATAATTACTGCTGCCTCACTTGCTTTTATAAACCTATTTTTCTTATGCAGAAACCATCTCCCTTACTCCTTTGAGGAAATAATCGAGTCATTATTTCTGGTAAAGAATGCATAGTATATATTACTAAAACTCTTTGTCTCTTAAAAATGAAGAAGAGAATGACTTGTTAATAATTTTATACTGTTCTGGTATACTTTGCACCATTGATGAAAAAAATTAAAGTATACTATCAAAAAACACTGATTTGGAGAACAGTTATGGATTTATGAGTTGATTTGCATATTTCCCATGAAACTGTCATTAACATAAGTTTCTAATTGTTTCGTTTTGTTTTTGTTTTTTAAGTGTACTTTAAAAGAATTAATAACAAAGATAACAAGAGAAAAATAACCATGGAAAAAAACAATATGCAATATTTACAAGCTCAGTATGACATAAGTAACAAAGTAAAATAAAAGGTATTATCCTACAAATGGGTCTTCAGAAGCAGCATACATTTAATGTATGCAGGGAGGTTTGTCAACCATTTCTATATATTTCCCCAAAATCCTAAGTGTTCCCATATTATTATCTACTCACGAGGAATAGACAGTGATAAAGACCCATCTTTAACCATGTACTAGATGTTACTAAGACATTGCCTTAGAAAGCTATCAAACTACTCTCTTGAAATCCCAAATGATGCTTTCCAGTGTTTTGCAATAAAAGTCTTTGCAACACTAGACAGAATGTGACCAAGCAGCATTTGAGGAGGTATTCCAAAAAAACAATGCTTCCCCATTATCTGACTGTCTAAAGGCACCCCAAAAAACTTCAAATATCAAAATCTGAAATCTAAGCCAACAATTCCCAGTGTCAGCACATTCCCAAAACATGTGGAAGTTATCCTTTTTTCATCACATCTCCAGCAGTAATCCCAGAAAAGTCTATAGACCTGACAAACTAACATTAAAAAACATGTGGAAGTTATCCTCTTTTTTCATCACATCTCCAGCAGTAATCCCAGAAGAGTCTATAGACCTAACAAACTAACACTAAGTACCATCTAGAAAGAATTCTAAGTTGTTAGTCTCCAAACTTGGGCCATTTCATCAGTTAAGGAGATTCCCAAGCCTTTGCCCACTCTAACAAGTTCAACTGGATCCTTTCCTGCATCCTGTGTCTGATCTCTATCAAAGAGGGCCACAGATGCCATTTATAAAGTTCCTTAAATTCCCAGATATCTTTATAAATAGCATAGATGGCCCCTTTTTAACACTTCTCCATTTCTCCCCAGGGTAAACATCTACTAATTTCTAAGCTGAGATAATACATTGGCAAGGATTCACGAAGCCTACGTGTAAGAGTTATAACTCTTACACGGAGGCTGCAGTTAAACGGAGTGAAGCCAGCATGCTCTGCATATTCATGAGAGCATGCTGAATCACACCTAAGGCTAACACGGTCCATGTAAGACAGTAGGGGGCATGTCTGTAGGCTGAGCCGTGCAAGCGGACACGCCCCCAGAAGAGTAAAAGTGCCCAAAGTAAACACCCATGACAGAGTCCATGGAAATGTGAATAAACACAACACAATACATGCCCCCACAGACTATGAACAGAAAATATATAAATGAACATGTTATATATATTTTTTAAATCGTAAAGATGTTTGCCCGTGAGTGCGCTTGTTTGCACGGGCGTGCCCGTAGCGCAGCCACAGTTAGCAGTCAGTGGGAAAGCATATACGAACTAAATATGCAAAGTAAGCAATAGCGTAGCGGTAGAGATGTCGGCTGAAGAGCAGGCATCCATGGTTCGAGCCCCCACAACATCAATTTTATTTTTAGTAAAATAAGCACAAAACAAGTCCCTGACAAATATGTACACATATAAAATGGCATGTTATGTAAAATGTAATGAAATAGTCCATTTATTTTGAAGAAATGTGAGGTAGCAAAACAATAAAAAATGCCAGATGTGCCTATAGCTGAGCTACAGTTTAACAAGGTGAGTGCATCTGCCCGTAGGTGAGCAGTGGTTTAACAGGTGCAAAATGAGTGCCCATAGCTGAGCAGTGGTTTAACAGGTGCAAAATGAGTGCCCGTAGCTGAGCAGTGGTTTAACACACTGAAACTGTGTGCCCCTAGCTGAGCTGAGCGTAATATGCATGATGACAGCCAAATGGGGTGTAAACCAGCGTACCCCGTTTGCGCGGAGCTGTGCACCGTACTAACAAGCTAACCGACGGGCAACGTTGAGCAAGCTGTAACAAAACTGCCTTTACACAGACACACCCCCTAGCCTGTGTAGACAGTCATAAAATATAAAAAGCACTGGGCAGGGTCGAACCCTGGATACCATGCACCATAGTCAAGGTACTGAACCACTAAACCATGACAGCTGTACACAGAACTGCAGTAATAGCACATATATAGGAATGAATAGAAAGTGGAGCATGACAAAGCAGGTTTTGTGAAGTGGATACAATTACAAAATGGCTAATCATAGATAAGTGTGGGAAAAATGGCATATATAAGCCCCACAGGTGGGAATACACAGCATAAATGATTGTAGAACTGACTTGCAGCCAGAATGTCAGGTGTAGGTGAGTGTAGTTGCTTTTGAGCACAGAGGTGGGGCATTGAGGAGTCCAGATACATGGTCTGGCTCCTAGTCCACAATCATGAGGCCCAACTCATGCAGGGCCAGGTCCTGTGGGGAGCATATAGGGCTGAGGCATGGGACCGGTTGGCTCATGATCTCACCTGTGCCACAGGGATTCCAAGGACTGGTGAGCAGGTCCGTCACCACCATGTGGACCTGAAGAGACGCAAGCAGGACCAATTGAACCTTTGGATACAGGAGGCCCGGCAAATGCCCAATGCCCCACTACTGAGTAAGTTACATTTAATTATGTATGTAAGAAATTAAATCAGCTGATATTATGGAGATGTGTATTCCAATATTACTTCATTTATATTACAGCTGCAGGTGTCCGTTCTGCGAACCGCAGAGCCTATGGCAATAGGCTGGTGTGGTTGCTCCACCAGGCAGGTCAGTAATCCACTCCCAGTAACTAAAGAAATATCAAAGTATGACAGTTAGCAAAAGAGTGCAGTGTAGTCACTAAGTAATAAAAATGTGCAAGTAACAGTGTAAAAGTGTTTGCAAGTATTGCTTGATTAGAAAAGTGTGTTGCAGTCTGTAATCCAAACAGAAAAATGAAAATGTCTGAAATAAAGTCTGAAATAAAGATGCCCCACTTGTAATATAATAGTACACAACCTGCAGCAGGCTGAACAGTACAGCTGCAGAAGATGAGCAAATCACATGTGTGAAATATATCCCTGTTGAAATACTGAAACATGACAGAAGTGAGACTGCTGGAAAGGATTGTAATAACTACAGGTAAAACATGTCAATAAAGCCTAGAAGTAAGTAAGATCCTGAATAGTAAAATGAAAACAAGTGAGAGAGTGTGAGAAAGAGTTATGAATCCACCAATAAAGTAGTAATAACCCCTGAATAAAGTATACTGCAGTCAGTACAGAATGAAATGAAAAATGAATGTGACAAGTAGAACCAAACTGCGAAATGCGTCCAAAGTGTTGCTGCAGCTGGAATGTGTATCCCAAGATCTGGATATGTTGCTCTCAGTCTGCAATATGCAGATAGTATGCTTGTCTGAAATATCAAACATCCACAGTTGTCTATAACTATATAATGCAAATGTAGCAGGATGATGTAGCTGAGCAAAGCCAGATATGAACGTGTATGAATAACAATAAAATGTATATTGATGTAGCAGTAACAGTCCTATCACCAAATGGAAGTAGTTATCATATAGGAAACTGTAGTTAGAACAGTAGTGTGTATATATCTGTAGCTATTAGAAATGTACAGCATATGTATTGGTATTCGATGGTGTTAATAATATTTTCTTCACCCCACCCTATAACCACATATAATCCATTCCACATGAAATTGGTATGTGCAATCACAATTAACACCCCTGGACATTTGTCCTGTTGGGTCATAAATATTTGCATGTCCGTTGATGCATCTGCCCTGTTCATACATCCAAACCTGATGGCCTGTTGCCATCAATCAACCCTGCATGTTGTTGGACTGTGTATTGCTGCTCAAATTATGCATGTGTTATGCTCGCTGTTCAATGGTGTGAATATCTGGGTGTTTGGTTAATGGGAATACTAATGCATGCTGTTACAACTAATTGCAAATGGTATTGTATGTTACTAACCCAAACTGTCATGACATAATGCAAAACATAGGACGACAGGGAAGGTGGGTTCCAGCGGACCCACCTCTCCCACCTCAGCCGGCGAGTGCACCTGGCACTAGTGCCCAGTCTGGACCCTCCTCCGGTGGCCCTGTGCCACCTGCAGGTGGAAGCGCTGCAGGGGATGGGGCCCGTCCCCCTCTGCAAGCGTAGCAGGAGGAGAACCACCACTCACCCTCCTTAGCATCCAGACTGTGGTGCGTATGGTGATCCAGGACTCTGTTCTTGGGCCCCTATGCCAGCTCGAGGCAGAGGTGGCACAAATTACGAGCATGCCTGTTGCCCGGCCTACACAGCCCCCAGCACAGCCCCATCCTGGGCAGTGAAGGAACAGTGGCAACTGCCCATGGGTGGGGATATCAGCTCCACTGTTGCCATCTGTGGGCTCATGGGCTCTGGATATCCAAACATCCATCCCCGTCAGTTGTGTAACCCCCCCACACGTGTCATACACCGCCCCTGTATGCGTCTTGTTTGTCTTGTCTGTTGACCTACCCAACCTACCTCCCCAGCTATACCGACTTCCTTCACCTGACATACCACTCTCACCTGAAAAAAAAAAAGGGCACTCTGTACCCACAAAAAAATTACGCCCCATACATAGCTGCCCATTCCGCACATATGTGTGCCGGACATGGAAACTATCAATAACAATTGGCTGTACAACAAGTATTATTGTTGTCCTTACACCTCTCTCAGGGGTGGAAGGTATCAAATGTCACACCGAATTACAAACATATGCACAGCTGTTGCTGATGAAGAAATGGGCAGCTATGGGCCCTACCTACATCCCTCCTGCAAAACCCAAGCTTGTTTCCCTACTGTCTTACCCTCTTTGTGACCCCTTTTTCACCACTTTCCTGTCTCCCCATTTTCATTTCTTTCAAAGAAAATAGCATGGGTGTGCACAAGAGTAAGCACGTTTAAGCGGTTGTAAGCGGGTGTGTGCGGAGCTGAATGCCAGTGCGCATGCGTGAGCTCCATGCAAACCAGTGCTAACCCGGTTACAACTGCTTAAAAGTGCCTTAGTCACTCTGATTGACAGGTCCTGTAGTCAGTTCAAAAGCAAAATAAAATCCCACTCTCAGTCCAGAACCCAAGACCTTGGAAACAGTAGTTTGCATGACTTACTACTAAGCCATGACTGTTATACAATAACATTGTGCTAAGATAAATATATCATCTAATAGGAATGAATGTAAAGGGAATATAGGATGTGTAGTACACAAAGCATGTCATGTATATTTACTGTCAAATCTAGTGGATATCTATGATAGTAGTGTGTGAACAGAAACAGCCATGCTAGTTGGTAGCTAGTAGGTAATAATGTCACTGTAGCACCATGCAAGCCACATGCATACTCACAGCAGGTTAATCACTGCCCATACCCCACAACCTCTTACAGGAACACATCCAGACCAAGTAATAAAATATGTAGAGCAAAGGGCCAAAACCAGGGACACATTACAAATAATGTTACAACAAACTCAGACAGTTCAGAGAATAACAGGTTCTGCATTTTGTGGGATGTTTGGAAAGGTATGAAGTCTGAAACTTAAATGTTTGTCACTATATTCTGACTTGAGCCCAGAGTGATTTGCCAGAAAAAGCTGTGCATGACATATTGACCAAAATATGAGGTAGAAATGTGGACAACCTGCAAATATTTGTACACATGAGAGGTCTGACACCACCATATTTGAATAGTTAAGAGCCTAGACATAGCAACAGTGAATGAATTACAGGGATGCCCCACACTCCATGTGAAATGTACAAACAGTAGGCAGAAAGGTGTTACAACACATGCAATGGTAACTATGGAGTCCTGAAAGTATGCACCACTTGCATGGCAGAAAAAGTGTAGTAATACATATGCTCATGCTATCCCACAGTCACAACTGCAGCATACCAGACAATTTAATGTGTGTACCCCACTGATATGTACCATTCCATGAGGCAGATAACAGATGCACCTGAGAGTCTCTGGGGCCTGCTCAGCAGCATACTCAAGTACCCTAATAGATGTCAAGGCCCACACCATGGCCAGACCACACTGCATGCTGTAACACCCTAGCAGATATAGCAAGCATTCCAAGGTGTGAATGTACATGGAAAATAGGAAAGCCACAGCAGCACACTACAGTCAGGACACCTAGCAGGCATACAAGTAGTGACTGTAAAGGGCAAATATTGAAGCCATAGCAACAAAGTGCAAGCAAAAGTGCAAGGAAAGTACACACACATTAACAGTAGTAGTAGTCGTAGGTGCCAGTGTACATACACAGTTAGTACAGGAAAATGGAGAAATGAATGGAGAAATGTTAATCTACAACACAGCTGGAAATATGAGAGAGATACCAACCTTTACACTCACAGAACATTGTCCACAGCATACCAGCATGGTCCCTGCCCTTAAAATCTGAAAGGGCTACGCCTATCTCACATACCTTTTTATAGCACTGTTCTGAAATCACAGTGAGAACTGAAATCAGTACACAACTGGCTGCATGCAATTAGCAAATGCTGGCTAACAATTGGTGCAGAGGCCATCACATGGACATATGCAGATACCTACAAAAGTATGCTGTACTCCCAGTCCACACATGCAATACTTTCATCGCACCCTGAGGAGGAAGTGAGAGACAGACAGAGAGAGAGAGAGAGAGAGAGAGACAGAGACAGAGACAGAGACAGAGAAAACAAAATTAAACATACACAAACAAAACTGTTCAGCAACAGCCACCTGAAAGCTGACAACTGGCAAGTGGAGCAGCAGGACACAAAACCAGATGGCAACACAAGCAGCTGTGACAAACACAGGTAATGTAAAGTAATACTATAAAGGTCTACATACTGTGAACCCTCCATATGTGTCATTGGTCTATATCCATATGTATATGAAGATGTGCAAAGGGCAGGGGACATACAGCAACTATCAGTGAAGGCTGTACATACATTTGTATGTGAGAGCATCTATGTGCACATATCAATGTAGTTTGAATGTAGGTTGTAGTGCAATGTACAAAGTAGGTTTCACAGTTATGTATGTTTAGCAGTATGTTAGTGTGTGTATACAGTATGGTAGACGAACATGTTGATATACCTGTCTATCATATGGATACGTATGTATGTCAAAATATGTATGTATGTATGTATATATATATATATATATATATATATATATATATAATATGCATATATGTATACATACATAGAGAGAGATGTAGACAGATAGAATATGTACAAACATATATATGTAATACACACATACAGATATAGATATATGTAGATACATATACATAGACAGACTGATCTGACTATCTACAGGTATGACTGTATATGACGACCTCAACACCCCCTGTCCTACCCCCTCTGTCACTCTCACCCCCTCTGTGTCACACGCCCCCCTCTCCATATCTATAGCAATATATGTACATCAATATATATATATGTGTATATGTATACAAACATATATATATATATATATATATATATATATATATATATATATATATATACATATAGACATATCTATATACACACATATATATATATATATATATATATATATATATATATATATATATATATATATAGAGAGAGAGAGAGAGAGATGTATATATATTCTGAGTGAGGCACATGTGTACAGATGTATTGCAACAGGTGCCTGGTGACAAAGGCATGGAGTGAACACCAGTGTCAAAACTGGAGTAACATACCCCATTTCAGATCACCTACACCAGTAACCACCAGATATGTGATTGGCTGCCCACCACTGCATGTGTCAGGGGTGAACAGGGTCATAAATGTGTACAATAGTCCCCCCAATGATATTCACAGTGGCACACTATTCCGGGAATAGCTGCACATGGTATGTGTCTGCAGACATGGTGTGTCAGCTATGGACATGTAGGTCAGTGTACCCCTCCACACCACATAATGGCTGCCATGGTATGTACCTCACATGACAGCTACAGATATGGAGAAGGACACAGTGACATGTACAATACTGTGACAATGCACTCTAACACATTACCAATGCACAGTGACTGACAACACCACAGGGTACACACATACTACCCACATAGAGGTTGCCACTCCTGGATTTACATACGTAAGTCACACCCATGACAGATGTCCAACAACCATAGTAACACTTCACACCATCCACAACCTAAATGACAGCTGTGTGTCGTCCGTGCCACTGCAATAGAGAGCACATGTGGAGGTAAAGGTTCCTACCCACAGATAAGACATACCCTGCAATAAACCACACAGTGTTAAGAAGCAAGACTCCCCATGAGTACATGGCACACATACCCCTGCTGAATGTTAGTCAGATAGGTAATATGCCATATGAGTCACCCTGTGTAACTGTGTGACAGCAGCAGGTACCATCACACCACATGTGTCACAATGGTCAGGGTAACAGAACAGTATGCTGCTGTAGTCCCAGGGGCAATAGCATATTGTATAGTATTGTATTGTAATGTATTGTATTGTGTTGTATTGTATTGGTATGTTGAGGTGCCTCCTTTGTGGAGTGGAACCACTGCTGCTGTGCGCCAGTGTACAGGTACATATCCTGTAGTCAGGCTAGTGTTACATAGCATATGTGTGTTTAGCTCCTGTCGGTGTTCATGTAGCATGCAACCGGGGATACCATCAGGTCCCAGTCATGTTGTGTATTCTGCTTTCCTGAGGGCAGCTCTCACCTGGACATCTGTGATGACAGGGAGGTTACAGTCAGCTGGGATAACTATGTCTTATGTTGAGGGAGAGGGAGGGGTGACATCTGCACTGAACCTGTCTGCCACAATGTTGTCAATATCTGTGGTTTCAGTGAATTATTTGTTGTTGTGTACTAACTATGAGCATAGTGGAGGGATTCTGACCAGGTTGCTAACATAGCTGAGGAAGGCCTTCTGGTTATCTGTAGTGTCCCTCTTGATTTCCCTCTCAAAGTTGCCCATGGATGTTTGTATGAGGGAAAATAGATCCTTACTAGTGCTGCTCAGACATGCCTTCCCTTTATGGAATTATGCTCTGTCTTGCAGTAGCTTCCATCTTTTGTAATACAATCTGTCTATGGCTGGGGTCCACCAGACAGGATGCTGTCCCTTTGTGGAGAGTGTCTTGGTCATATATGGGATTGCATGATCCATGGATTCTCGGAGATGTCCATAGAAAGCATTTGTGTAGGGGTCAGCATTGTGGGTTGTGTCTTCCACTGGCCCAGTGGGCTGAAAGGATACCATGTCACTGTTACAAAGTGTAAAGTTTGCATTTGCAATGCTATTCACTATAGTCGTTTGTGCTGGTGGTGGAGGTGGGATATGTATATCCAGGGCAATTAGTTTGTGGTCAGCTCACAGTAGTTGATGATGTAGGCCATACAGTACCTAGATACAAACCCCCAGAGTGAGGAGGTGCTCTTGACCTGAATCAGTGTTCTGACTGCTGGGGTTTGGTAGTATGTCGTATGAATTGTGCCAGGTACTGTTGCACAGTTGCTGGCTGAGCACTGATACCTGGCCATTTACATGTATATCCACCAATAGACAGACAGATGCTATATATGTGAGATATGTTGTATCATAACAGTCGAGTAGCATGTGTAGTATGTGTGCCAAATTCTGCTGACATATATTGCTGATATCAGGTTATTTTCTTTTTCAGGAACATGGCTCACCCGCGAAATCCAGCTTACTCCGCAGCTGAGGATGAGGAGATACACCAGCACCTGGTGCGGGATTATGCAATACTCTTTTCCCGCACCAGCCAGAATCAGCAGGAGAGGGCTGCACTATGGCAAGACCTGGTCCATCGGGTAAATGACATAGACACGCATAATAGGACATATGAGCAGGTACGACATCACTGCAGTGATTTAATCAGAAATGTCCATCAGCATGCATCGGATATCCACAGGCAACAGGTCGCCACAGGTTGTGGGGTGGTTACACATCCCCCACTCACCAGACTGGAGGGACTACTCATGAGTGTAGTGGCTCCAGTCCGCCAGCAACAACAACAGCAGCAGACATGCATTATGATGGAGGCTGGAGCCACGCAGCAGCAAGACTATGAGCGTGCAGGTAATATGCCATATGTATAGTTGACTGTTGTGTACACTGGTAGTTAATGCATGTGTGAGGTGTGTCCTTGGTTTGTAGCTGTCATCATAGTATTTAATGTGCAAGTGTGATATCCTTAATATCAGCAGCTGACCTGTGAAAGGAGACTGTTGTACTACTGACCTGTATCATACTCAGTAACAATGGCACAGTTGTGCCCACTGACATTAGTTTCCTCACTTCTGCAGGTCCCTCTGGTGTAACAGCAATGCAGCCTATCCATGCTGGTGAGTGTGTATTAACAATACCTTTAATAGTCTTGATAGTAATAGTAATATTAGGTTCACTTAGTAGTGCTCTGTGTATGCATGCAGGTGTGTCTGAGTCTGTGTATTGATATCATGCATACTGAGTAGTGTACAACTGTGTGCAACTGTGTGCATGTGTACGTGTGCATGTGTGCATGTCTGCATGTGTGCACCTGTGCATGTGTGCATGTGTGCACCTGTGCATGTGTGCATGTGTGCATGTGTGCACCTGTGCATGTGTGCATGTGTGCACCTGTGCATGTGTGTGCATGTGTGCATGTGTGCATGTGTGCAGCTCTGCATGTGTGTTCATGTGTGCATGTGTGCATGTGTGCATGTCTGGACCTGTGCATGTGTGGATGTGTGCATCACTGGTAATATTGTGTGGACATTGTAAACTGTGTTTCCTGTTTCCCTCCCACAGGTTCTGGTGCTGCTCTGGTGTCATGCAGCAGGGAACCTGAATCAGGTGCCATGGGTACTGATAATGATGACATCTGTGTAATGGCACAGGAAGGTATGCCAGGGTCCATCATTGGTCAGCCGATTGACAGTACACAGCTGTCAACCCCATCAATGCGCACAGTTATCCTGCCAATACACCCTTTATCACCAATGTCCCTAGGTGATGGACAGCATACAGTGGGCATTGACCAGGGTAATGTGGTATCTGTGGCACATGCCTCCCCACACAGCAGCTATGGGCATGGCCCTAAGATGGTACCACACAGACAGATGTCCAGGGGTTCTTGTGGGAGCATCCATGGGTATACTGCCCCTGTCAGATGTGCCCACAGAGGTCTTACAACCTCAGCTATGTTTCAGGCTGTCATGCAGGCACAGTCACGTATGGAAGAGTACACCAGACAGGGTCTGAGGGAGCTGACAGCATGTCGCACAGCCATGACTGATAGTATGCGTGACATTGCGGCTGCCATCCGTAATTTCACCGATGTCATAGACAGACGTTGTGGGGACATATTAGACCGGTTCCACAACTACATGTCCATGAGCCAGGGTGATGGTGGACGGTTGAGGCATCGATGTGGACGTATGCCAGCAACAGCAGCAGCTGGCAGTCATCACGGATGACAACAGGGCCGTGGCTGCCCCCATAGTGCCAGCAGCAGCCCAAGCAATGCTGGGTCTGTGCTGTCATCAGACCGCACCAGGAGACCACGTGCACGTGGCTCTGGCCAGGCCTGACAGGGATCTGTGTCCAGTCAACGAACACCTGCTTCTGATGACAGTATCCAGTCTGGGTTGGTACCGGATACGGTCTGTAGCACCCCTGTAAGGCACAGGTACCATGTCCGTGGCCAGAGACACTGATCTGTATGACCTGGCAGTTACAGTCTGTGGCTGTCCACAAACACCAGTATATGGCAGCCATAAGGTGGAACTGTGTGCATCCATACACACATGCGAATTGACAACACCTAGGGCTACCGCATACATGCACACACTGCATCAATATTGCCCCAACTTGTACTGCTGTCCCTCACCAACACACATACACATACATGTCAATCGGTGGTATCGGTGGCTGACTCAGGCATACCAAGTTCACACCCTGTGCTTATGATGAAACTGTGCCACCTCCTGCAATCTGTAACATCAGTGCAGGTACAGGTTAACATGTTGCTGATGCACAGGGTGACTACATAGACGTGTAGTAATAGTATCATGTTGTTAACAGTACTGTGTGCTGAGATAATTGTGGGTATATCACAGCATGCCTGATGCAGTAAGGGTATGATTGTCATATACTGTTGTCTACACCCATGGTAAGTACCATAGTGTATCATCTGCACATGTTGGCATACTGGTGGTAAGGATGTTAACACAAGGCTACATACATAGGTAGCACAGGGGATAAGGTAATGAAAGTATTAATACGCAATGATGGACATGTAAACTGCATGTGGCATGTTGCCCAAACTGGACTCTGCAATGCGGATGTTTGAGGATGTTGATATGCGTGCAGTACTACACGACTGGTACAGGACACACAGGAGCACCCTAGCACTGCAAGCTCACATCTCATACCATGCTATACAGCCCCAACACACAAAACTAACTGTCACAGGAGGGAGAGTCCCCATACATGTCAAGGATACTGTGGTGCCCTTGTACCAGCAACAACAAGTAGGTAGTCTTAAACAAATTAACAATGAGGTACTGTGGTGGCAGGCCAGGTAGCATACATCCTACTAAGTATGGAACCACTGAGTGAAGGCTCAGTGTCTGTTATTTGACATGTAGTACTGCAGGTATGAGCACATGGGTTTCCATCCAGTTATTGTACATCCTGACAGTACATGGTCTCTACACTTGTGTGCGCTGAGACTGGACCCTAGCCATCTGACCTGTGTATTTCCATGTACATGTTCATAGTGCCTGCATATTTGCAGTGTTACCTACTGGAAGTCGTACAGCTTGTTTGTTGTACAATGGACTACATGCAGCCCTGCTTACTGTAGCTTTGTTTGCATGCATGTTTGCTTGCAATTACCCTGGAATACTGATCCCACCTGCAATGCATAGTTACAGAGCTTCTGTGGACTCCTAGTGACATCTGCATAGCTTACTATATGTATGTCCATGTCTCACTTGACAGAATGTCACTGTTTGTCCTGTTCACATGTACGTTGCCTGTGACACATTGCATATGACTTACCTGGCATTTGTCCACGTGAGCAGTCATATATGCTACTGCTAACTAATCACAAGCACTACACCCTCACATATTCATCTTCTGTTGAACCACCTGCTTCGCTAAGGATGGCTTGCACCTGTCACCCCTGGGCTTTCGGATATTGGCAAAGGCTCTTGCTACCCCCATAGTGCCTTTGTTAGGCAAGGCTTAAATGACAAACCCACCTTCATAGGTATCACAAGGGATAAGAAACTAAGAGTAATGCTACTCAACGCCAGAAGTCTAAACCTCAAGATGCATGCACTCGAAACTCTCCTTAGCATGGAGAACATCGATATCTGTGCAGTAACAGATGCCTGGTCCAGGGCTACTGAGAGCACCCCAGCACTACCAGGTTATACCTCATACCATGCTTTTCAGCCCCAAAACATGGAACGAACCACAAAAGGAGGGGGAGTATTGATATTCATCAAAGATACCCAAACCTCCAGGTTGGTGGCAAAGCACCAAGCATCAGAGACTATCCATGTCCAACTAACAATGAGTGAAACTGCCTTCCAGGTTATAGCCTGCTACAGACCACCCTCCCAAACCCAAGAACTGCACTCAGCCTTCCTGAGAACAGCGGAAAATATGAAGGTCTCTCCAAACACCATTATATTGGGCAACTTCAACTACCCAAACATAGACTGGGAGCATGACTCTAGCTCCAACACCCTAGCCCAAAGATTCCTAGAATATATGAGCTCAAATGCTATGGAACAACTTGTTACCACTCCCACAAGAAGGGGAAACATACTGGACCTGATCATCACCAACATGGGGACTCTATGCTCCAGACCAGAAGTGTATCCCTCACTGGTAAGATCAGACCATAAACTAATCTCACTGGATATTCACATCCCGACCCCACCCCCTGCCCAGAAAACCACAGTGAACAACTTCTCTAAAGCAAATTCACACTCCTCAAAACTGAGGTGGAAACCTTCAAAGCCCCCGGGCCTGTGGAAACTACAGACCAGACCGCAGATTCCTCTATAAACGCATTCTATGGACACCTTCAGGAATGCATGGATCATGCGATCACGAATAAAACCAAGACCCAATCCTCCAAAGGCAGACGTCCTGTCTGGTGGACCCCAGCCATAAACAAACTACACAATAGAAGGAGGAAGCTAATAAATGATACAGCAAAATCCCAAAAAGGGAAGGCATCACTGATCAGTATTAGCAAATAACTACGGGCACTCATAAGATTGACTAAGGCCAGCTTCGAGAGAAACTTGCACAGGACACTAAGGACAATCACAAGGCTTTCTTTAGTTATGTTAGGAACCTGGGTGGTAATTCCCAGATATGCTCAGAGGTAGTCCAAAATGTCAATAAAAACACCAAACCCACAGACATTGCCAACTTTCTAGCTGACAGGTTCAGCACAAACTCCCCCCCCCTCCACACCAAAAGGGCAAATATTTATCCCAGCAGAGTGCTGCCCCCCTGACATCTCAGATGTTCAGGTAAGAGCCTCCCTCTCCAAAGCAATAAACACTGCATCAATGGGACCAGACAGTGTCCCGGGCTGTGTCCTACATGAACTCCAAGAAGAGCTACAACCAAACATAAAACTACTGTTCAATCCCAGCCTTACTACAGGATATGTGGCCAAAGAGTGGTGTACAGCAACAGTGGTCCCTCTACAGAAAGGTGGTTCCTCAACGGATCCTGGACACTATCGCCCCATAAGCCAGACTAGCTCGGTCTGCAGAGCTATGGAAAGGATCATCATGGACCTCATAAATAAAGATATTGGGGACCTACAGACACTGGATCATACCCAGTTTGGCTTTGTTAAGGTCAGATCCTGCCTCTCAAACCTGGTTGATTTCTTTGAAATAGTCACCAAGGCCATTGACGAGGGGAAGGTGGTCCACACAGCCTACCTGGACCTCGCAAAAGCCTTCGATACAATACCCCACTTGGGCATTCTAGAGAAGCTCGCCAGCTTAAATATAAGCCCCTATGTCACTAGATGGATTGCACACTGGCTCAAGGACAGAACCCACATGGTTAGAATTGCTGGAGCCATGCCAGACTCCAAACCAGTTACAAGTGGTGTCCCACAAGGCTCAGTCCTGGGACCTCTCTTGTTTGGTATATATTTATCGGAGGTACAGACCAACATGGAAGGACTGTGCCTGACCAGATTTGCAGATGACTGCAAACTGGACGCCATAATCGACTCTCCAGCCGACATAAGCATCCTCCAAAGGGGCCTCATAGAAACAGACAACTTGTGCCAGAGCCATGGCCTCAAGCTGAATGCAAAAAAGTGTATAGTCATCCCCTTTGGCAAAAACAAAGTGCCGACAAAGTACCACATAGGTGGTAATCCATTAAGTACAGAAGAAGTAATTAGGGACCTGGGGACCCAAGTTGATAGCAATCTCTCATTTGACAACCACGTGGCCAAAGTGGTTAGAAAGACATTTTATATAGCCCACCTCATCATAAAGGGATTCACATCTAGATCAGGGGAGGACATCGTGCCTCTTTACTCATCCCTCATCAGGCCCATAATTGAGTACAATGCCCCTGTTGGGATGTACCTTACCAGACACCTGCAGCAACTGGAAAGACCCCAAAAGTACCTCACCAAGAGGATCAAAGGGCTCAAACAGATGCCATATGCTGACTGGTTAAAGAAACCCCAGCTCTACTCAGTGGCATACCGCCTGTTCAGAGGTGATCTGTGCCTGATGTATAAAGCCATGTCAAACCCGGACTTAATGGGCATGCTGCACCTGAGAATATTCAAATTCCATCGAGCTACACGCTTGAGAGCCTTGAACCTCACACTGAAATAAATAGGACATGCTGGAGGGACAGATTCATAACCCAGAGGCTCACTTCACTCTGGAATAAAATCCCAGTCAAGGTTAGGCAGAGTCCCTCATTGACTCTCTTCAAGAGGAATCTTGATGAGTGCATGGGACATCGTAGGTTAACCCTGGATATCACTTCTGTGTCACTGTTAGACATAGGCACAATATACTAACCTCGAAAAAGGGCATGGCAAGATATATTTACAATGGATGGCGACAGCCAAACACATTCTGGCTAGGTTTATAAATGCCCTAGGGCAGATAGCCTAGTATGAACCTATGAACCTATGAACCTATGTACCTTGTTCCCCATTGGCCCTATGTGCTGTTAATCACTAAGGAAATCACAATACTATGGTAGCATGTGCAAAAGTCAGTTGTCAGTCACCTCTATGGTACAGTTGTGGAATATGTGGGTCATGTGGCAATGTCATAGCTGCCACATGTACACAGTCAACCCTCTCCCCTACACATGGATGTACAACACATGTATGAGATGGAACCACATAGCCAAACTGGGGACTAAGCACTCTGAACCCAGTACTGGCATAACCTGTCAGGTGGCATGAAATACTACAGTGGCTACAATACCAGTCTGATGTAGACCTACACTGACAGCAATACAAGCACGTGAACACACTGGGCCATTCGTGGAGCCTAAGAATATCATCCTGCCTGAGTGGCAGACACCTCTGCAGCTGGCACACAGGCATACGTTATGCCAGAACACATCACGCATAACACATAGCACACAAATCCTGTGTGCCAAACAGTCACAGCCTGTACGGATAGACAACACACCTGCCACAGTTGTGTTAGGTACCTTTATTGTCTGGTACAGTGAGGTCACGCTCACCAGGCTGGACAAGGTGAAGGTCACAGTGATATGCCCGTGGGGCACTATGGTCCACCACATAACACAGGCATACAGGTCAGTCAGAGGCATGGACACATATGACTCAGTCATTGTCCATGCCACATACCTTCTCCTGCTGTACTTATAGGGTGCTGACATCATCAGTGTTTAGAAAGGGGAATGCATCCTGTAGTGTATTCTCCTAGTTGGCAAAAGGGACAATTCTTTCATACAGGCTTGCACACACTAAACCCCTCCACACACACTGAGCATTTGCAGGATTCAAACCCCTATCTAACTATGTTATGATACTCGAGATGGATGCATTAGCAGAGCGCGCTATTCACATTAGTGGGAGGTTTTCCTTCTCCTGCTTTACTTATAGGGTGCTGACATCATCAGTGTTTAGAAAGGGGAATGTGCATCCTGTAGTGTGTTCTCCTAGTTGGCAAAAGGGACATTTCTTTTATATAGACTTGCACACACACTAACCTCCTCCACACATACTGAGCATTTGCAGGATTCAAACCACTACCTAACTATGTTATAGCACTGGAGACGGGCGCATTAGCAGAGCGCGCTATTCACATGACTGGGAGGTACTCTTTTTCCTGTTTTACTTATAGGGTGCTGACATCATCAGTGTTTAGAAAGGGGAATGTGCATCCTGTAGTGTGTTCTCCTAGTTAGCTAAAGGGACATTTCTTTTATACAAACTTGCACACACACTAACCCCCTCTACACACACTGAGCATTTACAGGATTCAAAGCACTACCTAACTATGTTATGACACTCAAAACAGACGCATTAGCGGAGCGCGCTATTCGCATTACTTGGAGGTTTCCCTTCTCCTGCTTTACTTATAGGGTGCTGACATCATCCGTGTTTAGAAAGGGGAATGTGCATCCTGTAGTGTGTTCTCCTAGTTGGCAAAAAGGACATTTCTTTCATAGAGACTTGCACACACACTAACCCTCTCCACACACACTGAGCATTTGCAGGATTCAAACCCCTACCTAATTATATTATGACACTTGAGGGAGACGCATTAGCAGAGGTCACTATCCAAATTACTGGGCGTCTGTTCTGCACCTGCAGTATTTATAGGGTGCTGACATCATTATTTCTACAGAGGTATGTACATCTAGAACTACCTGTCAGGTGGGGGATAGCATATATATGCATTTGCAGCCACCTACGTCAGGGTCAGATATGCACAGTGCACTGGCAGGTTATGTTTTATACCATGCTTCGTGACCACATGACCTGTAACACACAACACAACCAGTCCTGACCACCCCTCCCACATCCAGGACACACACTTTGCTTCCCTGGGCACAGTGCCAAGATATGCAGGTGTTCACATACATCATTCCAGTTGTTAACGTCAGGTACAGGCATATTGTGTGTGGGAACTACTCAGGCCTCTACAACATTACCCTACAGCCACTAAAATTTGTGAGTCCATGTGCTATGGCAGAACCACTCACCACAGCCACAAGGGGAAATACATATTGCACCTGACCATCTACAACATGGGTACTCACTGTTCCACACCAGAGGTAGACCAACATTGTTGATATCTGACCATACCCACCTTTCCCTGGCCATCCATATCCCATCCCCACCCCCAGGCAAGGTTGTCACTGCAAACAAACTGTATTTATCAAAAGCAGACTTTACACTTGTGAAGACTGGGATGGAAGACTTCAAAGGACCCATGCTGGGGGAGTATACAGGCCACTCTGCATAATCCTTGACAATTGCATTCTATGAGCATGTGGAAGGTTTGCATTGATCATGCTATCCCAAATATACCCATGACTGCTCCACAACAGGACACCTGTCAGATGTACACCAGCCATATATGAGCTGTCCAACAGAGTGAGCTAATACATTGCAGAGCAGTAGCCCACAGAGGGAGGACATCTCTGAACAGTACCGGCACAACACTTCAATCCCTCATAATCATCAGGACACAGTGTTGACAGTGAAATTGTCCAGACAATGCAGATAAGGCTCCCCTCAGTCTGTTATTGACGCCCACTTACTGTTAGAGGTCCTCAGCAACCCTCTTCCAGCACACACCAACAACATGGCTGTAGCTTAGCAAATTCAAACCATGGGATCTCCACTGTGTCCCTGCTTGACAGAGGCACAGCACACTAGCCTCACATGGTGCCTTATGTGACCTACTTTACAGTGGCAAGGTAGCCTACTGTACTGGGGAGGCAGATGCCAAGCACATTCTGGCTAAGCTGTCATTCCCTAGGGAAAACAGCCTAGTGTTGACCTCTACACCCATATGTTTAATTGTCAAATGCACATTATTTGTTGCTGATAGACTGTTTGCAAGTCTTTATTGCCATAGCATTCCCTGTTTGTATGAACAACTTGTGTATCTGTGGAAGATGTTTGCATATGGGAGGGATCCACTATATCACGTATGTCTCTGTAGTCATTTAACTGTGTGCACTGGGCAGATTGCTGTAATGTGGTTGGTTCCTGGAATAACACGTACATATACCAGATATGTGTGGCCAACTACTAAACTGAGATTTGGCCTAAGTGTGTGAGCATGCCCAGTTCAGCCTTCCCATGGCATGTTGTCTGACATATGTCTCATTTATCAAAGTGTGTGAGCATGCCCAGTGTGAGCTTTCCATATGTTGAACTCTGCAGCCCACCACATTTGTGGATGAGTGTGAACTTCAACAAATATCTAGCGTTTATGGTTGTGTGTTGTGTGTCATATTGTGTAGTTACTGTCCGACTGCTTTATGTGTGAACACAACAGGGATTATACTGTGCCTGCAGGGTTTGCATGGGATACTTTGCATACAGTTGTCAACATCCTTTCATACTGACCTAAAACTGTAGTACCGTATAGTGTACTGGTTCAGTACTTTGACTGTGGTGGACAGTATCCTGGGCTTTAGTCCTATCACTGCTTTACATTTCCATAGTGAGCACAACAGCCAGGTTAGGGGCCAGTTGTGCACATCTGACCATGTTGCATTATGTTCAGATATGAACTACTTAAACCAGGCTTGTCCAACATTGGTAGTGTATTCCACAACATAGGTGTACATTTGCAAACACTAGCAATGTGCCCTAGGCCATTTCTAATGCTAGTCGGAGAGTGTGTTTGTCCTTCGACACACATTGTAAGTGGAGTTTGCCATGACATATGTCATGGTTAGTATACTGTGCCTCTGTCTACCTGTGACATAACAGTGATACCCAGGGTAAACCTACCATCTCCCATCCACTCATCAAGATTCCTCTTGTTGAGAATCGATGAGTGACTTTATGGATAGCCTGTACTGGGAGTTTACTCATGAGTGGGGGTGGCTTCTATGTTATGGATCATGCAGTACAGCTTGTCCTATGTATGCCAGTGCTGGGGTTCAGGTCTCTCATGTGCATAGCTCACTGCCATTCAGATTGTACAAGGTGCAGCATGTTTATTGATTCCAGCTTGGACATGGCTTTATACATCAGGCACAGCTTGCCTCTGGGTGGGCAGTATGGCAGTGTATGTAGCTGCAGTTTGTTTAATCAGGCAACGCATGGCATCTGTGCAAGCTCTTTGATACTCCTGGTGAGGTACTGTTGGGGACTTTACAGTTGATGGAGGTGTCTGCTGAGATACATCCCATAGGGGCTATTGTAGTCAATTGTAACGCAGATGAAGGATGACTGCAGAGCCACAATGACCTCCCCTTATCTAGATCTGACAACCTTCATGATTAGGTGGGTACATGGTATGTTTCTGTAAACACTACAGCCACATGTTTGTCCAATGCAGGATATCTATCACCTTGTGTCCCCAGGTCTCTCATTACATGTTAAGTACGTAATGGGTTAACACCTATGTGGTAATTGGTGGGCACTTACTGTATATCCATGGGGGTTGACTATACACTTTTCTGCAATTAGCTTGCTGACATGGCTATGGCACCAGTTGTCTGTTTCTATGTGGCCCTTTTGTGGGATGCTTGTGTCAGCTGGAGGGTCAGATATGGTGAGCAGTTTGTAGTCCTCTGCAAACATGTTCAGACACAGTCCTTCCATGTTGGCCTTTACCTATGGGACATATATACCAAACAAGGGAGGTCCCAGGACCAAGCCTTGTGGGATGCCAGTTATATCTGGTTTGTAGTCTGACATGGCTGCAGCATGTCTGACCATGTCAGTTCTGTCCTTGGTCTGGTTTGCAACCCCTCTACTGACATAGGGGTTTATATTTAAGCTGATGAGCATATCTATAATGAACATGTAGGGTATTGTATAGAAGCCTTTGCAAGGTCCAGCTACGCTGTATGGACCACATTGCCCTCATCAATGACCTTAATGACTGTTTCAAATGAGTCAAACATGTTTAGGGGCAGGATCTGCACTTAAGAAAGCCACACTGGGTAGGGTCCGGTGTCAGTAGGTCCCCAATATCTTTATGTCTGCGGTACATGCTGATCCTTTCCATAGCTGTGCAGACTGAGCTTCTCAGGATTCTGGGGTGGTAGTTTTCAGTATCCATTCAGGCAACACCTTTGTTGAGAATGACCACTGTTGTTGTACACTGCTCTTTGGGTACATATCCTGTGGTAAGGCTGACACTGAGCAGTAGTGTGATTTGGCATTCCATTCTTCTCGGAGTCCATGTTGGACTCAGCCCAGGACACCATCTCATACCATTGCTGCTGTGTGTTTTGCTTTGTAGATGCTGGCTGTTTCCTCAGCATCTGCAATGTCAGGGGGCCAGCAGTCTGCTGGGATAGATATTTTGCATTCTGGGGGGAGTTTGCACTGCACCTGTCAGGATGTGTGTTGGCAATATGTGTGTGTGTTTGGTATGTTGTTTATAATATTTGTGTGATTCAGAGCATATCTGTGAATTCCCAACACGGTTCCTACCATCAGTTGTGGAAGCCTTGGGATTATCCTTAGTGTCCTGTACAATTTGTATCTTCATAGGTTCATAGGTTCATACTAGGCTATCCACCCTAGGGCATTTGTAAGCCGAGCCAGAGTGTGTGTGGCTTTCGCCACCCCTTGCTATGTGAATATTATGGCCATTTATGATTTGCTTTGCTGTGCCTCTGTCTGGACGTGACACAGTGAAGACCCCCAGTGTAAATCTATGATCATCCATCCACTTGACAAGATTCCTGTTGAAGAGTGTCAGTGAGGGGCTCTGCCTAACATGGAGTGGGATTCTGTTCCAGGGTGTAGGGAGACTCTGGGTTATGTATCTGTCCCTCCAGCACATCCTATTTCATTATGTGTTGAGGTTGACATCTCTCACTCTCACAGCTCCGATGGCTTTGAGTTTTCTGGGGTGGAGCATGTCCATTACTCCTGTGTTGGACATGGCCTTGTACAACAGACATACAATGCCTCTGTGTAGGCAGTATGTGACTGCATTCAGCTGGAGTGTCTACAGCCAGGCAGCATATGACATATATTTGAGACCCTTTATCCTCTTGGTGAGGTACCTTTGAGGTCTTTCTAACTGCTGCAGGTGTCAGGTAAGGTACATCCCAAATGAGGCATTGTACTAGATTATGGGTCTGATAAGAGAACAGTATAGGGGCACAATGACCTCTGGTGATGTAGATGTGAATCCTTTCATGATACAGTGTCCAATATAGACAGTCTTCCTATCCACATTGGCAATGTGAGTGTCACATAACAGGTTACTGTCCACTTGTGTCCCTAGGTCCCTGATTACTCCTTCCATACATAATGGTTTACCACCTATGTGGTAATTTGTGAGTACCTTGTTTGGTATTTGGTGGGACATTCATACTGTCCAGTGTCTTCAGGACGGCTGGGTGGGGTTCCTGTGTGTGAGAGTGTGGTCTGTAGGATGCTACAGACTGTACAGCAGTCTTGCCTACGGTTAGTTGCACATGGGTGGACTCCAATGCCTTGTGCATTGTCAGTTACCTGGACGTATGGGTGTCTGTGCTGAATATGGATACTCACCCTCCTTTTATGTTTTTTCCAGGTTTTGGGGCCATAACGCATGATATGTGGTATAACCTGGTAGTGCTGGTGTGCTGTCAGGAGGCTTGCAGCAGGTTTCTGTCACTGCACAGACATCGATGTTCTCCATACTGGGGAGGGCCTCAGGAGCATGCATATTGAGGTTTACACATCTGGCATTGGTCAGCATTACCCTTATGTTTCTTTCCACTTATGTTTTGTAGGGTGGTGGGTTAGTCTTTTCAGCCTTGCCTACGAAAGGCTCTATGGAGGTGGCAAAAGCCTTATCCAATATCCAGACGCCCATGGGTAACAGGTGCAAGCCATCCCTGGAACAGCTGTGCGGCTTGTCAAGCATGACATCCCAAGCAGACAGACATTGGATCCCCTTGGAATGACACCAGTAATTGTGCTACTTGTTATAACTGATCATTCCGTGCTTGTACTGTGGCATCATTCTTGGTGAGGGTAGGATGCTGCAAACGGTCAGTGTCATACCAGCCTGGACTACATAATCAGAGAGCTCATCTATGTCTCTTTTCATGTAGTCCGGGGAGGTACATCTCAGGTCATTCACACCAGCATGGACTATGACTGAATCATATTTCTACTTGCTTTGGGGTGACCTGCATACTTGTGTTATGTGGCGTATTGTAGCAGTCTACAGGCAGCTTACTGTACACTTTTCCTTGTTCAGTCTGGTGTGCGGGACAGCAGCATGTCTCACTATGGAGTCACCTATTACAACTGCATCAGGCATGTTGTTTCTCCTTCTGGCCTGTGACTGTTTGGCACACCAGCTTTGTGTACTATGTGTTGCATGTGCAATGTTTGGAGGTTGTTTGATTGGGTATCTGCTTTGGAGGCCTCTGTTGGTGTGGTGTGTTTGTAATTCGGGCCTCCAGGAATGTTTTTCTGTGTTTATGTCTTTGGTTTGCAGTTGTGATAGGTCTATGTGGGACTGGGTTTGTGGTGTGTGTGGTTACCTTCTCCTCCTGACTAATTTTGGGAGTACTGAGTTGAGGGAGCTCAGCCTCCAGTTTGGATAGATGGTTGCATCTCTCACATATATTTGTATTTCTTGGGGGGAGTTGAGGGTTGTCTGTGTACTTGGGGCAGGTGTAACATTGCCTCAAGATTAACAGATTCAACTTGTTGTAGCTGGCCTTAGTGGATTGTATGTGTGGACATATTTTATTGCCATACTACTGATCAGTGATTACTTCTTTTTTTTATGTTTGCACTATCATGTAGTAGCTTCCTCATTCTCTTGCATGGTTTGGTTATGGCTGGTGTCCACCATGCCAGATGCCTGCATGTATGGCATTGTGTCTTGTTTTAATTTAGGATTGCATAATCCAAGCATTCCTGGCAGTGTTCATGGAATGCCTGTATAACAGGTTCTGAGGTGTGGCCCATATTTTGCACCTGCACAGGGCCTTTAATGGATTCCACATCAGTTTGGAGGAGTGCAACTTTTGCTTTACACATGTTTTTCACTGTGGTTTTCTGGCCAGGGACTGTGGTCAGGATGTGTATATCCAGTGTGATTACTCTATGGTCTGGTCTTACCAGTGAGCAAGACACTTCTCATCTTACCATCCAGTACCCATGTTGCTGATTATGATATCCAGTATGCTTACCCCTCTTGTGGGAGTGGTACGTTGTTCCTAGGCATTTTGGTTTATGGATTCTATGAACTTTTGTCCTACAGTGTTGGAGCTAGTATAATGCTCCCAGTCTATGTCTGGGTATTTTCAGTCTCCAATATAATGTGGTTTGGAGGACTTGATATATTCATGTATTCCAACATAGGCCAGGTGCAGTTCCTGGTGTTGGGATGGTAGTATGTAGCAGGCTATAAACTGGGGGGCAGTTTTAGCCACTGTTACTTGACTATGGCTAGTCCATGCTGCTTCTTGTTGTGGTACCAACATGGGGGTGTGGTTATCCTTGACAATTATTTCTAGTCACCCTCCTTTTGTAGCTTGTTCCATGTTTTGAGGCTGTACAGCACAGTATGAGGTGTAACCTGGTAGTGTTAGGATGCTGTTGTGAGCCTTGACCCAGTTTTCTGTTACAGCACAGATATCAACATTCTCCATACTGGGTGAGTTTAGACTGCATGCATCTTGCTGTTTAGACTTCTGGCATTGGGTAGCATTACATCTAGGTTCTTATCCCTTCTGATACCTATGGAGGTAGGTTTGTGTGTTGGGCCTTACCTATTCAGGGCACGCTGTGGGTAACAACAGCCTTTGCCAGTATCCATATGGCCTGCACTGATAGGTGCACGCCAGTCCTAGCAGGTGGAGCATCATGTCATGCTCACATGTCATCCCAGGCTGGCACACATTGTATCCCCTTTGACTAACTGCAATACTTCAGCCAATTATTGCAATTGATCATCTCATTGTCATATTGTGGCATGATGCTTGGTGAGGGTAGGATGTTAGTCATGGTCCTCAGGTGTGCATATAGTACATGCTGTTACATTACTTAACACATGGCATTCATGCCTCAGGTGGTGCTGCAGGGCTGCCTCTGTTGGATGCACATATTACACTTCCTGTACATGTTTGTGAGCAGGGCATGTCATTTTAGGCATCCCTGTTATTATTTGAGTGAGTCAGAGGGGGTATCATTCCCAGGGTTCCTACTGAGCCAGTGTATGTGCTATGCGTTGCCTCTTTGCCAAGGCCAGAGCATACTGGGCATGCCTCCTTCTGCCTACTGGAGCAGGCTTAGGTTGTTCCTCCTCTGAGTCACGCTCTGCCTGTGATGGCCTTGGCAATGGTGGGGGGCTGTTTGGCCCAGCCCTATGCTGGTCCTGCTGCAGCTGTTTTCGCAAGATCATATTATGTAGCATAGCACATACCATGACAATTTGGGTACATGTAGTTGGTGTGTACTGCAAGGCTCCACCAGATGTGTCCAGACACCGGAACCGTGACTTCAGCAGCCCAAACACAAGCTCTATTACATTACGTGTTTGTGCGTGTGCCTCATTATGGCATTCCTGTTCAGGTGTGTGTGCGTTTCTGATGGGTGTCATCAGCCACGGCTCCAGTGCATAACCTGCATCCCCCACTAGGTGTCCGTGTGGGATGTCCCCATTGGCAAATCTCTGATACAGCTGCGTCAAATGCCAGATGTGGGAATCATGGTAGCTACCAGGGCAGCCAACACACACATTCATTATTATGCCCTGGGCATCACACAAGACCTGGCAGTTGATGGAGGGGAAGCCCTTGCGGTTAATGTAGGCCCTACCCCGCTCACCGGCTGGTGCTTTAATGCGTATGTGCGTGCAGTCTATTGCACCCACTACCTCAGGGTATTCCGCTATTTGCTGGAAGAGATGCATATTGCTGGCCAATACCTTACGGGCATTGGGGAAATATACATGATCACTGACATGTGCTGACATGGCATCCAGGAACTGGTGCAGTACCCTGGAGGCTGATGCCTGTGATATCCCCATCATATCACCAGTTGGTCTCTGGAAGGTACCTGTTGTTAGTATTCTTAGGCCAACACATACCTTGGTTTCCACTGGGATGGGTTCCCCTCTGTTGTTTCTGTGTGTGAGGCGTGGCCTGCACAGCTCCACTATTTGCTGCAGGAGCTCTCTGTCCACTCTATAGCACTCTACTACCTCCAGCTCATGTAATCCGTGGTAGGTAACCCTGGGCCTGTACACTCTTCTCCGTCTCCTCACTGTGGGTTGTCTGGCACCATCTGCATTGTCACCACCCTCAACAAGTCACCTATGTCTCATTATGACAGCTATGGCAGCCCCTAACATTTCTGCTCTGAGTTCAGCTTTTTCAGTTTTCACTTCTAATAGCTTACTCCTGTCTTGCAGTGTCTCTTGAGAGAAACATCTTGCACTGCTGTTTGCAGAGTTTTAAGTGTTGGGCTGAGCTATTATTCTGCCTGTCTAATTGCCTGCTTCTAATTGTTTTCACCTGCTAGCTCCAGCAGTATTCCCTGCTAGCTTCCTACTAATTCTGTTGCTTCCTTTTTCCTTTCTGTTTCCTCGGGGGGAGCAGCGTGCATACCAGCAGAAACATGCTCACAGTGGCCTACACGCGTGCACACATGCTTACACGGTTCAGAATCTGCTTATTTGGGTTTAAACATCCGCACACCAGCGCAAACAGTGTTAAACATCTCCCAACATGCTTCCACATGCTCAGTCTGCCTTACACGCGCGCACACTGTCCTACTCGCACTTCATGGCGACACGCGTCGCATGCATCCAGCAAGAAACTTTGGTGTAGGCAACAGTGTACACCTTCCATTTCTTGACTTTCCCATGTGTATGTCATGGCACTCCTCTTTCCATGATATGTGTCTGACATCTGTCATGTAACTCTGACCTCCAATGAACTGCATTTCTTTCTGCCATTCCCCCCTGTGATGTCACCTATCTCCTACTCTGTTCCTCCCCCTTATGTATCTCTTACACTACTCAGAATGTGCTCATTTGCTATGTGACAGTGGAATTCAGTATCCTAACACTCATTTGCATCAGATTGCCTACTAATGCTTAGTTACATGTCTTAGACTCAGCTTCCCCCCTTAGCAACCACTACACGGTGGCCATGTTGTTTTTGGTCTGCTGGTCCCTGCATTGTAAATCGATGTATTGCATAAAACCCACATTTGTGGGTTTATAACCTTCGTTTTTATGTTTTATATAGCGCAGCCCATTTATGGGGCTGCGCTGCATTTAAACACCGGTATTTATTTTTCATATTTGCATTGGGGTACCTTGCCAATGGCCACATATTTGGCCATTAGCATGCTGCCTGACACATATGCACCCTTTATTTGAGCTGACATGGCTCTGTTAGGTTTTGCAGAAACGTACTCAGTTGTCAACTGAGTACATTTCTGCAGCTAAAACGGCTCTTACACGGTCTGCTTTGGGCTTCCTGGATCGCTAATCTACCTCATTTGCATGCTATTCGGCTGTAAGTGAGGTGATTAGCATATCCACGCCCACTCCGTGTAAGAGACGTTTTAGCTGGTCTCTTACACGGACTTTAGGGCTGTTCCTGGATCGCAAAGGCTGCATGGAGTCTTACACTACTATTAGACTCCGTGCAAGCCTTCTTCGTGAATCCTGCCCATTATGTTACAGATCTGAGAGACCTGGCAATATAACATCCTGCCTTGGCCTTTGTATGAAATGATTCACAAAAGTGTCAAAATGCATAAAGATGGTGACTGCCAGATCAACCAACAACTGTTCCCAAATCACCATTAGCTTTACATGTTTCCCTGACCTTAGCTGAGACACTATTCACTACTAAAGCCTGTGTCCACAATATTTTGCCTGACCCCTTCTCCATTCCCTATCTCCATATAAACCAAACCCCACAACAGAAATAATCTGGCAGCTAGTTCCTTTCCCAAAAGTGAAAATAGGAGATCTCTCCCACTTCTGCATCTCATTGCCACCCGCTTCATAATATTGAGTGTTTACTCTCATGAGCTTTACTGTTTTACATGCCAAAGTATACCTGGCAAGGTGTTGTATTCCCAAACCACTCTCAAATCTCAGAAGGTAACTGATTGCCTCTGTGTACACCTAACCCCTTCCTCAGTATTTCACTTGTAATGCACTCTTGAAGTTCTCTTACTATTAGGTGAGATGCCAGAATTGGTAAATTGCAAAAAAAAAAAAAAATTATATATATATATATATTTTTTTTTGTTTCATATATATATATGTGTGTGTGTGTATATGTATATATATATATATATACATATATATAGGTATATATATATATATATAAATATATATATATGTGTGTGTATGTGTGTGTGTATATATATATATATATATATATATATATATATATATATATATATATATATATATGTATATATAAAAGTATATAAAGAATATATGGTAATAACATAGTCTGAACTGAAAACACCTTACCTGTGATTGTATTAAAATGTACTAAATTGGGACTGAGATCCTTAATGTTTCTTATCAAATTTTTAAATTCTGACCCATTGCAGACATGAACATCCTCGCCACCATTAGCCTCAAATACTCATCAGTAGCTACAGATGGAATGCCATTGCTTCCAAGAGTTTCAGAATTCTCATTACAGAACAAAAGAGCTGAATTGGCTAGGTTACAATATAGACCTGTGGCCTTCCCAAAAGAATGAAAATGGATAATACCCCAGGGATAATCCCCTGATATCACTACTCAGCTGGGTACAATCATCTGCAAATAAAATGAAACTACTTCTAACACCTGTCATTTCCTCCCACTGCCCTAGATGGATCAAATTCTTTCATCACTATTAAAAACAGACTTTTAAAAGGGGACAACCCTGTTGTGTATCTTTACTGATATTACCCGTTTCCAGTAGTCCACCATTCACAACTATACTTAACCACAGATCCTTATACAATGTCTTTACCTAACATATAACATTATTGCCAAATTCTCTACATTTTAAGACTTCAAACAGGAAAAGCCAGTGTACTATATCAACTGCTATAGCTATATCAGAGAAATCCACAGTTCATCAGCCTTCCTACCAAACTCTTCCAAAAAAAAAGATGGCACTCTGTTTTACAAGACTGTCTGCATTTTTGTTTATCCTATGTGAGTTTGCTGTGAGATTTGTTTGCCTTTTTTCTTGGTTTAACTTTTTGTTTGATTCCTCTCAAATGTAATGGATATTAGGTGCTTCATAATCTCAGTGTTTCATGAAGTAGTTAAATTCTTCAATCATGCTATATTTTGAGCAATAAAACAGGTTGTGCTTATGGCTATACTCTCATTTAATTGGGTAAATGTAGTTTTCAAGACCTTAAAAATATCATTAAAGATAAGTTTGCATTTCAGAACTGTTGAATTGTGATACTTGAGCATGCTTAAGGGATAATTATCACATTTCTTACAATACTGCCATTAAGGCCCCTTATCAGACACAAAACTAATTTACCCAAAACATTATCTATATATGTATCCACCCAAAAAAAAAATTCTCCACAGATACATTCAACTGTCTCCTGCAACATCCCAACTGCTCCCCTTTGAAACAACTTTCCTTGGATGAGGCTGTTGCATATTTCAATATCTCTTTCCTTAACATCCTAGACACCCTTGCTCCTATTCATAGAAGACGCTGCAAATCTACACCAGCACACTGGCTAACAACAGACAGCATAAACACTACAAACAAAGAGATAAAGATTGGCACATATATCAAACCTGCAAAACTGGAGTCTCCTCCACAAATACTGTCAACTGCAACCTAGCCAAAAACTGATTAGATCTGACAAAAAATTATACTACACTTTTTACAACAAAACATAAAACAATCCACAAAAAT
>NC_056751.1:657833929-657873929 GCF_019279795.1 Protopterus annectens
GTTTAACTTTTTGTTTGATTCCTCTCAAATGTAATGGATATTAGGTGCTTCATAATCTCAGTGTTTCATGAAGTAGTTAAATTCTTCAATCATGCTATATTTTTGAGCAATAAAACAGGTTGTGCTTATGGCTATACTCTCATTTAATTGGGTAAATGTAGTTTTCAAGACCTTAAAAATATCATTAAAGATAAGTTTGCATTTCAGAACTGTTGAATTGTGATACTTGAGCATGCTTAAGGGATAATTATCACATTTCTTACAATACTGCCATTAAGGCCCCTTATCAGACACAAAACTAATTTACCCAAAAACATTATCTATATATGTATCCACCCAAAAAAAAAATTCTCCACAGATACATTCAACTGTCTCCTGCAACATCCCAACTGCTCCCCTTTGAAACAATTTTCCTTGGATGAGGCTGTTGCATATTTCAATATCTCTTTCCTTAACATCCTAGACACCCTTGCTCCTATTCATAGAAGACGCTGCAAATCTACACCAGCACACTGGCTAACAACAGACAGCATAAACACTACGAAACAAAGAGATAAAGATTGGCACATATATCAAACCTGCAAAACTGGAGTCTCCCTCCACAAATACTGTCAACTGCGCAACCTAGCCAAAAAACTGATTAGATCTGACAAAAAAATTATACTACACTACTTTACAACAAAAACATAAAAACAATCCACAAAAATTCTGGCTCTTCATCCATCAAACAACTCTTAAATCCTAGACAAACCACTACCCCCTCTCCTAGCAATTTAACCCCCAACATAAGCACAGCAACCCAATTCAACAAATATTTCATTAACTTGATTCTGGCCATAGTTAGCAATTACAACAAAGATCCTCCCATCATTTCCCCAACAGCTGTTTACCTACCCACAGCCTTTTCATTTCAGCCTGAACCAACTTCTTATACCAAAAAACTCCTCCTCCAACTGAAACCCACTAGACTAGCTGTAGATCAACTCCTAAATGATTTTTTTTGACTAGCATCAGATTCTATCTCCTACTCTATCTCCATACTAATAAATTGCTTAATCATTGAAAATGATGTACCAAAACCCTGGAAAATATCCTGTATAATACCCCTACGCAAAGGTGGTCAATCCACAGAGTTATGCAACTATAGACCCATTGCTGTACTCCCCCCTCTTAGCAAAATACTAGAAAAGTTCATACACTCTCAACTACTGTCCCACCTCAAACAAAACAACCTATTTTCCAACTCCCAACATGGTTTCAGACCTAAACACAGTACCACCACAGCTGTTTTAAGTTTCATAAACACGATCAATTACCTTAGAAGTAGTAACCAACTTGTCTCTTCCATCTTCTTAGATATGTCAAAAGCATTTGACATTGTATCACATCAAAAACTGCTACTTGACTTAGCATCTATTCATCTCTCTCTCTAGCTTCTACTACCTAGTTCCACTGCTATTTGACCGATCGACAACAATCAGTGATATGGAAAAATGAAATCTCTACTCTTCTGCCCATCACTATTGGAGTCCCACAAGGCTCTATTCTCGGCCCCCTACTCTTCTCCATCTTTACAAACAGCCTTAGCTCCTCCATCTTTCCCCATTCTACAATTATACAGTATGCAGATGATTCCACTATTATCTGCAGAGCCTCCTGTCTACCAGATCTTCTATCCAAGACTCAATCTGCTTTCACATACATAGAACGTTTGCTAAAAGAAAGACAACTCATATTAAACCCAAATAAGACTAAGCTTATGATATTTTCAAATAACAACCCCCCATATTCCCCTTCATCAATGCACATACTTTCATCCAATGGAACTATAACTGAACCAGTTGATAACATAAACATTCTTGGTATCACAATAGATTGTGGTCTGAAATATAACAAACACATTGCCCTCACCATTAAAAAAGTACATATTAAACCTGGATGTCTATATAGGTCTAAAACAGCCCTCACCTCATCAACTAGAGTCTGCTACTTTCACACTGTGGGTTCTATCTGTGAGCCAATTTGCATCCCACCTAGTGATATAGGGGTCAATGCTTAGTTTGGTGAGTTTATTAATAATTCCTGAGTGGGAATGGTATCAAAGGCCTTGGCCAGATTGAAGTAGGCTGTATAATCTGCCTTGCCATCATCCACAGCTCTGGTGACTGACTCAAAGAAGTCAACCAGGTTGAGCAGGCATGATCTACTTTTCACAAAACCAAATTTTGTGGGATCTAGAGTTTGGAGATTCCCTATATCCTTGTTAATTAGGTCCACGATGATGCACTCCATAGCCTTACATATCAGAATCATTAAGCTAATGGGGCAATAATTCCCAGGGTCTGTAGTCACCCCCCTTTATGGAGATGGATGACTATAGCAGTGCACCATTCGGTAGGGACAAAGCCTGAAATGAAGCTGTGATTGAACAGGACACAGCTGTGGTGCCAATTCACTTTGTAGTTCATGTAGAACACATCCAGGGATATTGTCGAGTCCCAGGGAAACTGTATTTGTGGCCTTGGACAATGCAGCTTTAACCTGTGCTGCAGTAATGCTGGCTGTCTGGCATTCCTCTAGTATTGTGATTGGTCCTTTTGGGGGAAAAGACGGGTAAAGTTGGCACTGAATCTGTAGACCAGTATGTTGGCAATATCTGTTGACTCAGTATAGGAATTACCATTGTGCAGTAACTCAGAGCAAACCTGGGTATTGCCGTGGAGATTTTTGATATAACTATAGAAGGCTTTGTGGTTGTTTTTAGGGTCTGCCACAATTCTGCCTTCATAGTTGGCTTTAGAGGTTTTGATGTGGGATCTCAACTTTTTGTTGAGGCTAATAAGGGAGTTTTTCCAGTCTGGGGACTTCACCTTTTTCTGCAACAGTTTCTTCCTTCTGTTGCAGAGTTTATTAATGGCAGGGAACCAATGGATTGGCTTCCTTTTTTTGGAGGAGAGCGTCTCGGTTCTGTTGGATATGGCTAGTTCCATGCATTTATGCATGTGTCCGTGCAGTACATTGGTGTATGATTCGGCAGTCATGTATCTATTTTCCATTGACATGGGTGCCGTGAAGTTAGCCACCTCTGTTTTTAGGAGCCCAAAGTCAGATTTGGAGAAGTTTTTCATGGTGGTTACCTTTGCAGGGTGGGGGGTGTAGATGAAATGTGGATTTCCATGGTGATTACTTTGTGGTCGGATCTAACCAGGGAGGAATTGACTATTGGTGTAGAGCAACAATTGACCTTGTTAGTAATAACCAGGTCAAGGATGTTGCTTCCTCTAGTGGGGGTAAGAATGAACTGGTCCAGGGCATTGGAAGTGATGAATTCCAGGAAGCGTTGGGCCAGTGGATTAGTGCATGAGTAGTTTTCCCACTTGATGGAGGGGTAGTTGAAGTTACCTAGTCTGAGAGTGTTGGGTTGGACCCTAATAGTTTCCAGGGTGCTTACAAACATGGAGTGAGAGTCTTGGGACATGGTTCAGGACCTATAGCAGGCGACAACCTGAATTGCCATCTTACTCAATGTTAGTTGTACCTGAAGTATTTCAGATGCATTACGCTGGGCTACTAGTTTGGAGGTGTGCATCTATGAATATGGAGACAGCACTGCCTTTGGAGCTTCAGTCCATGTTCTGGTGTGGAATGAGGACTGCAGGGGTTCTTTCTGTTGCTTTAAACCAGGTCTCCGTTACAGCGCAAATATTGATGTTCTCCATTTTGAGGAGTGCTTTGAGCAACTGCATCTTGAGATTTAGACTTCTAGCATTGAGCAGCATGACCTTCAGATTGCATTTATTTATAGCTGTTACGGTGGTAATTTGGTCTTTGGAACATTGCCTAAAAAGGCACTATAGAGGTGGCAAAAGCCTTAGCCAGAGTCCGGAAACCCAGGGGTGACAGATGCAGGCCATCTCTGGCAAAGCATCAAGGTCTGTCAATCATGTCATCCCAAAAAGACAGATACTGGATCCCCTTAGAATGACTATCCTGCTCTAACACACCTAGTACATCTTTACAACATTACTCATTCCTTCTGCTCATCTAATAAACTATTATTAAAAGTCAGTAAAGCCAATAACTCTTTTGGTGAATCCTTTCTTCACGTAAAATAGCAAAAATGTGGAACTACACTCCTCAACTCATTCTTAATGCCCCTTCACATGTAAATCCAAACTACTTTTTAAAGAACATCTAGCCAACAACTGGCTTTGTTCCTGTATCACCCCTGGATAATTCTGTCTCCATATTGCTCTGTCCTGCTATACAACTTATCTTTACTCTGTCCAAGCAAGTTTCTTGTTATCTACCAATACTGATTTGTATTTATAATATGGCTGATTTTCTTTGTACAAGGTCTTCCTGCATACTGTTATACCTGTTTTTTTAGTTTTTTACTACAATTTTTTTACATAATGTATTTTTTACTAATAAGTATTTCATCTTATTTATATTTTTTTTATGTATATCTATTTTATTTGTTCATTCTGATAGCTTCTTCTTTTCCTTTTTTGAGGCTTTTCCCCTGGGTTTCTGCTGAAAGGGGGTCACTGGCCCAGTCAGACTAACCCGGCAAACAAATGTAAATAAATAAGGTGAGTTATTCATGTGGCCTTCCTCTTTTGCTATAGTCTCACTAGTTTTGTCCTGTATGTGTTTTCTGGGGTACTTGTCTGTTTATAAATCCCCAAAACACTTTTTCTACCCTAAAGTACACAAGCAACTTGGAGTAGATAGTGTGACAGATTCAGATGAACTCAGAAGAAAAGGATACCAGAAACCTGAGGAGCTGGATAATTGAGATTTGTCACATAATCCAAGTCAGTGTAGTTACCCATTCTCCTAAAGATAAGCCCAAAAATACACATGTATCACAGCTGTGTATATGCCCCTCCAAAACAACCAATCGGCATTTGAAGATTTACTATCTTAGGCATCCAATCCTATCTCACAGTATACAATTGTCATTGCAGGCCTCAAGATCAACTGAGCTAACAGTCCTACTTCAGGCTTAACCCTGTAAACCTTTTAAACTTTAAACAACTAATAACCACCCCAACTACAATGAACAAAAATAGCAACAACTGATCAGTCATTGAGTGGATACTGGCTACCACCAACCGTAAAATAATCTCATCCTCAAGTATATTACCAGATGCACCGAGTGACCATTATTCCACTTTTGCCATCTATCAAAACACCAAACAATAAATAAATGAATAAAACTATCCAGGTCAATACAGTCAGGAACCTAAAATAACTTCAGGCAAATCAAATTTATTGGCACACATAAACAATGATCCTAGTATCAACTTAAATTACCACCACTAGATAAGGTCATAGACTTCTTCCACTTTACACATGACCTCAAACAGCCAAGGTCAACCAATAAGTAAATCCATCAGAAATAATCCTGCACCATGGCTAACCCAAAAAATAAATAAACAGATAATGAATGACAGTGATAAAGCCTGAAAAATGGGCTTACCAATTGCACTGCCCCAAATCTCTAGAAATATAGGCAGCTACATAATCTAGCTACAATACAGACAAAGGGTGATAAAAAGTAATATTATCTTAACATGCTGGACACCTAGGACAACCACTCCACATTTTCTGGTTCACCATCAATAATGTACTTAAGCTTGACAGACTATTCCAACTAAACACACTACCAAATGATTCAGGTGCCACTACTGCCTGCAAATTTAATAGTTATTTTATTAATGTATCACAAATTCTTAAACAAATAGCATATATACTGATACCTCCTGTCACTATCCATACACCTCCGTCCTTCTGTCTACAACCAGTTGCCACCAGTAAAATAAAAGAAAATGTTGACCAAGCTTAAAGCAACAAATCTTGTGGTTGATAAACTCTCCCCATACTGCTTGTCTCTGGTTACCAATGCCCTACTCTACCCTTTCTCTGTCCTTATCGGCAGGCCTACTTCTGAATCACATGCCACTAAAGCACAAAAACAGTCCATCATTCTGCCCCTGCATAAAGGCAGCTGCCCATATGAACTACCTACCTATGGGCAGCTGCCCATATCAACTACCTACCTATACACCAATAGCTGTCCTCCACCACTATCTCTGATCCATGAACATTGTGTTCATTCCCATCTCCTCACTTTTCTGTTACAAACAGCTTAATCTATCACACATAATATGGCTTTCACTCTCTCACAATATCTCTCACAATAGAACCAGTATAGCCCTTTTGTCCTTTCTAGACAACACACACTACATCAGAAATGAAAAAAAAACAAATGTCTCCTTAATATTCATGCGCCTACTAAAGTTTTTGACACAGTACTCCACCCCAGTTTATTCCACACTCTACCCATACTAGGCCTATCTGAATCTACTATTAATTGGTTCATCAGCTACCTAGCAACAGATGCCAGTGTATACAATGGAAATCAGTTCAGTCAACTTACTTACTAATCACAACTGGAGCCCCACAGAACACAGTCCTGGCCCCATGCTATTCAATCTTTTTATCTATTTATTTGACATTTGTTGATCAGATTGGTTTGACTAGGCATATGGCCATTTTCAGCACAGACCCAAGGAGAAAAACTCCAGAAAGTAGATAACATAAGTAAATCTTAAAAGTAAATCACAATACAGTTAAATAGTAAACACATACTGTTACAATACATACATGGTAAAATTGACAAAAATAACACACTGTATAATCGTAAGCACATGTAGATTCCATCCTATACATAGTTCAAGCATATTTTCTTACTGATTTGTTATAAATAACCTCCACACAGCATCCCATCCTGCCACACTCCTTCAATATGCAGAGGACTCCACTTTCTCCTGCTCAGGCGTAACATCAACAAAAACTCCATTCCCTTGCACAACAATCCACAAATACAGAACAATGTTTTATAAATCACAACTCTTGTTAAATCCAAATACACACACAAAAAATAAGCTAATTCTATTTATTCCCAGAACCTTAAACCAAGATAAACAATCATTCACAGTCCAAGATAAACAATCATTAGTTTAGTTCCTAACGCAACTCTTAGGGGTCACAATAAACAAAAATCTGAAATGTTGGTGCCCATTTTCAACAAATCACTATACAAATAAACACAGAAAACCACTTTAACTTAATACCTCCTATCCTGCCTACTCTACACATTGCAGAGTTTCACACACCTCTACTCCACACAACTATACAAATTAGAATAATGGAGTTGTTTAACTGCCCCATAGGGGCAGTACTTAAAGCCCAAGCCAACAGGTATTCCTGTAGCAGCTCTTAGGAGTATGTAGAGTCAACAGTTGGATAAGTTAGTGGAATCAAGGCTGAAACCAGGCCCCAAGCTGAAACTAGCCAGCATAGGGGATCATGGGTTCAAGATGTATGTTATAAGGGGCATTCCTGATGTTGGGGTACACAATGATATTAATTAAGAAATCAAAATTCACTCTAGGATAAATTGATATACTCATGTAAATGGAGGCTCTGTATAGTCCCTTGGTGTGCTAGTTGTTTTTTCTGAGCTAATGGAGACAACTTTGTGGAAGAAAAAATAAGCAAATTGCTGTTTATGCTCAGATGATGAAAAGACCCTTTCATTGGAAATACAGATTGTGCACATCCTTTGCTCCAATTAAAAGAGCATAGCATGGTTGGATGAAGACCAATCACCAATATCTCAGGGCTTCATGTCCACCCACTCCTGTTTGGAATCTTCTTCTCGGAAATCCAGGCTAATATTAAAGGCCACTGCTTCACCAAGTTTGCAGATGACTGTAAATTGGGAATTATCATAGTTTTCCCCATGACACTAACATCCTACAAGCGAGTCTAACACAATGACTGGCATCAAAGTCACAGATTAAAATCCAGTGCAAAGAAATACATGCTAGTGCCCTTTGGTAAATAATCCACCCAGGCTAATTACTCTATCAATAAAACACCCCTAAAAGTTAACCCAGTAATTAGGGATCTGAGAACACAAAGAGACAGTAGCCTGGCTGTCAACCAACGTGTAGCTAAGATAGTAAGAAAATCATTCTGTTCCACCCTACTCATAAGCATGGTATGTCATCCAGGTTCAAGAAAGTAATAGTACCACTCTACTCATCCCTTACCAAATTCATCCTTAAGTACAGTTCTCTCTTTGGCTTGTACCTAGCCAGGCACTTGCATCAGTTGGAATGCTAAAAATGATACCTTAAAAGGAGAATCCAGGTATGAATACCCTTTTCTACACAGATCATTTAAGGCACTATCTCTGTACTCAGTCTCCTACATGTTACTGAGAAGTGAGCTATAACTAACATATAAGGCATCCTCAGATGCAGCTCTGATGGTTCTCTTGCACATTCACAAAGCAAACAACTTCAGACACACTATCAAACCTGCTGGAGCAATGGATATGCGTCTCGGAGGATCCTGATTCCAGTGTTATGGAGTAAGCTCCATAGCTTCATGAAACAGAGTTCATCCCTGACCCTGTTCAAACAAACCTTGATCATTGGATGGGAAATTACAAACTCACCGCCGGTCTTGCACCCATGTCTCTGATAGACAGAAGTTAACAGTAAGTAAATTAATCAGCAACTAATATAATCCCCAGAGGTGCCTAAAGCTGTTGAAGACTGGGGGGGGGGGCAGAGGCTGACAGGGGCACTTAGTGATGTAAAAAGGGCAAATTTTTAAAGCTATTTGCTACCACAACATAGGTTCACTTGGAGGACATTTTAAGCTTAGCCAATTCCATTTTCCTGCTTGAATTAACATTTCCTGATTGATCTTACCTATCGAAGTACAAAGAACCAAAAAAGCTGGAACTATTGCTACTAAAAATTCCACAATTTGCAGTATATTTTAATAAAATGTGTTTTTCCAGTTTTACAAAAGTTTTTTAGATCAATAGTTCTTTAAAAATCAATGTTGAGGGTGAATTTAAACTTTAATTGTTTAATTATTTAATTATTCAATTATGTTTGATTGATTTTGGTATATACGATGTCTATGTTGGTGTAAGACTATTCACTTTCCTTGTGTGCTGTGGAATTACCAGTAGCAGTTGTTCCAGCTTTTTTGGGATTTTTTGTACTTAGTTGGGATTTTATGTTTTTGGTCTTACCTATCCCATGGCTGATAACTGTATATTATCCCTAGTGAGAATAAATGTGATCACACTGTGGATAATTTGAGGGGACCCATGAATGGATGCAGCAATTAGGAACTGCCTCTATCCATTAGTGGCACAAAGGGTAATCCTGGAGTACATTTTCTATTACCCATTCTTAGATCCAAGTTGCCTTTGAATATGAACAGGGATGAGCTTTATTTTACTTGCATGGATAGTCTGTTCTGGATATATATCCATCTCTCCACAACATTCAGTTCAGATACCTGAACTGAGTATTTCTGTTGCCATTTGACTTGCTGATGTTCAATAGGTCCATCTGTATTAGGTGAGAGGATGCCTTGTATGCCAGACGCATCATCTCTAAGCACTCTGTAGGTTACTGAGTATAGTGAGAAATCTTTTAGGTGGTCCATGCAAGACCTACTGTTTGGGACTTGTATCCTTTTAGTAAGGTATCTCTGTGGGTATTCCAGTCGTTGCATGGGTCTGGACAGATACATGCCAAAGTGGGCATTAAAAAAAATGATTGACCTAATGAGGGCTTTGTAAAGGGGGACAATAACATCTCTAGACCTAGTCACAATCAATTTGTTTATAAGCTGTGGAATATAGAAAGACTTTCTTATGACTCTGGGCACATGTTGGCCAAAAGTTACGTCACTGTACACACAAGTTCACAAATGCCAAATGACTGGGTCATTTCTCAGGAGGCATTGTCAATTTGGCAGTTCCCTGGAGTAGATGACTTCCCAAAGGATACAATAATGTATTTCTTGGAGTTTAGTTTCAATTCATGATTCTGGCACCAGTTATTATTTGGGACAAACCTTCCTGCATGATGGTTAAGTCATTTGGGGATTCAATAACTGCTCCTAGCTTGCAGTCATCTCAAACTTAATCGGCCAAAGCCCTTTGGTATTTCCTTTTACGTTTGAGATGTATATGCCAAACAAAATAACTCTCAGCATCAAACCCTGGGGGACACCATTGGTGACTGGTCTCTTTCCTATTTTGATCTCCTGCATCCTGTGAGCAAGCATACATTTATATGTTCTTGGATTCACCTTCCTGACTGTATTTATTTAAATTATATTCCTTGTATAATACAGCATCACTTGTTAGAATGTGTTTTACTTTTGTAGTTTGGAACAGTCTTCTAGTGAGCAATGAAACAAAATGTATGAACCAATAATGACAAATCTACCCATTTCAGAAAATTTCAACCATAAAAGGCCACTCAGACTTCTGTCATTACAATCCACCAATCTTAGTAAATATGTAAAATCTCTGCAGAAGTAAATCATCTAAATAATTCGACATTAAAGAGATCTGTAACTAATGAAGAGGTTGCTGCTAGCAAACAATGTTATATTTCATTGTTTCATCTACAAATAATCTGCCTGTTGCCCTTGAAGAATAAATTGCCTATACTACATTAAAAATGATAAACTAGTAATTGTGCAATGGGGAATGGATGGCAAACTGATAACAGGTTCATAGTTACTAAGCAACTCCTTCAAAGGAGGACATTCATAGGACTGCAGCATCCACTCCCATTAAAGTACATCACAGTACAGTATCAGTGGTCCATCTGCATATTGTGGGAGTAGTACCCACAGTCTTCTGCATCAAAAGAAAGTATACTACCTGTTGTGCTACTAACAATGCAAACAACTTAGCATAAGTAGCATTAAACTTCTCTTCCCCTGACGCTCTTAGCTCCTTGTAAACGCCACTTGACAATCAACTAAATCTCTCAACTTCACAGCACAAGAAATCTGGAAAAAGCCAAAATTTATTTGGGGGGGGGGGCAAAGGCCCAAAACCAAGAGCACATTTTAAATATTGCTTGTATAATCTTAGAAAGTTGCTAAAATTAAGTGTTTTGTATTACTAGGGTTACCACCTGTCCCACTTTGAGAGGGACAGTCCCTCTTTGGGCAGTTGTGTCCTGACAAAAAATATTAAAAAGGGCAAATGTCCTGAGATTGTATGACATAATTATGTCCCATATTTATGTAATAGTTGCATAAAATAGTTATTTCTGTATCTAAAATACCTAAATGTTACAAGAAACATAATAAGCAACTAAACTGCTACAAGAATAAGCTTTTATTTAGGAAAAAAAGTTAAGTTCTATCCTTTGTACTGACCGTGGGTATGTGTCAACCTGTAAAACCTGATGTGTGTCCCAAAAATGTCCCACTTTGGCCATTTGAAAAGGTGGCAACCCTATGTATTACCGAGTGTTTCCTGAAAGATAGGAAGACTGAAACTTAAAGAGCTATCATTATTTAGTGAATTCAGTTCTCACTGATTTGTCAGAAAAACACAAATTTTAAGAGGAACAGACCAAAAGTATGAGCCAAATATCCTGTGAAAATCTGGACAGTGGAGAGCTATGAACTCAACTCCCTGAATCACAAGTGGTGGTATGGGTAGAGAATTCGGGCTCTTGTTTGAGCCTGAGTAACACTAACCACCAGGTATACCTAACTGGGGCATTTTACACACACACACACACACACACACACACACACACACACACACACACACACATGCGGGAGCAGCATAACTCCTGCAAATAAAAGAACAAAACTCTCTTTACCAGCATGACTCTGGCAGTACCAATGGAACAGCAGCAGCATAACTCCTGTAACACAGAGCAATAAGAGAAAAAGAACAGCTAGTTTAGTTAGTTTAACTTCCCCACATGAATCCACGTTATCCTGAAAATTCCACTTCATTAGTTTTTCCCGACAGGTCTTGCAGCTGTAAAAGTGGGGGGGTGCTCTCCCCTCCCTGGCTCTATAGTTCCGGCACCCATGATAGTCCCCCATATAACCCTTAGCTACCTCTTTACTAACATACCCCACCATATAGGCATCCAAGGATCTCTGAATAAAACTCGATTGAGTTGCATGGCTAGGCTTGTAAAGACCCTGATGGTCATTGGCCAAGTATAAACCTATGAACCTATGATAGAGATCTTTCTGTCAATAGGCTATGCTAGTATTATGATGTAGATTTAGGTCCCTAGAATTGGTATTGGTGGTGCAAACTTGTAGTAGGTCAAGTAGGACAAGGTTGTCTGATTCTTAGTAAACTATGCAGATGTTATCAGGGTCTATATTACGTGATCAAATGATCAAAATAGCGAACAATCATAATAGCGAAAATGCAGCACACCAAAGTGCTTATTGTGGGATCGTGGTACAGTGAAGAATGGAATATTTGCCTTTTTCTCACTGTAGTGGGATCTTGGAGTTGGTATATATTTTTAGCAGGGGGGGTGTGGGGGCACAGCCCCCCACAATAATGGTTTTGATGTGCTGCATTTTCGCTCTTACGAGCGTTTGCTGTTGTGATCATTCGATCACATAATATAGATGGTATACATTCATTTGAGCATCCACACCAACCTCGGACGGGTGTAACACTGAATCGGAATGTCAGATTTCAAAGTGGCGAATGGTCAGAATGTCGTACAAAACACTGAATGCAGCATTTCTGACCACTCTACCACCTAAACAAGCACTACCATGGGTTAAAGGGGGGGGGGGGGTATTGTGTGTTTTGCATATCTCCGGTTTGCAATTGTGAGAACCTGCTGCACTGCTTTCGAACATTTTCCATCCAGCCATCCGCCAGCTAATCAAACAAATGTATACCAATATAGATGCATGTTACCATGCAGAAGTCTTTAGTAGAAAAATTAGAGTAAGAGAGGTTTTAGATGTTATGTGAAAATTATGGAGCTCATGCACAAGTTTTCTTTGGGAAGAAGTGTTGTGTTTTTTTTTTTTTCTGGTTGGCTCATACACCTGGATAGATACATAACAAAGCAGCACTGCATTCTATTAGAAGTCTGATAAGGAAAGACTAAAGAGGGACTGCAACGTTATTGATCCTGGAAAATATGCCTTTAGTCATTAATTGCAGTAGGTAGAAGGATTTCTAATGATAGCTGAGACATGGTTCTCAAATTCTGAAGCAAATCCAGGCTGGGGAAAAGGTATTCAGCCACATTGTGCTAGTGGGTTTGATCAGGAAGTGCAGTTCCTGCATCCTTTTTGGTACAGATATTTCTGACTTTCAGTATAGCAACAAACTCCAGAGCTTTATCACTTTGTGAAAAGTACCTTGTAACAAGAATTTTTTTTTTTTTGCACTACAGCTGAGGAGCTGAGGGGGCAGAGGGGCAGATTAGGCACTGGCATTGCACACTAGTTCACATGGACATCAGCAAAATATCCACTGACGAGCAGTGTCCCCAAAACAGAGCACCATAAAACCTCACTGGACACTTTCCTCTTTGAGTAGAGTATATCACCATCCCTGACTGTGTAGGTCTGACAAATTGCTAGTTTGCTATCCAATAAATTACATAATGGTTAATATTTAATTGGGTCAGTATTTCAGTAATACCAGAGTAAAGGATACTGCCAAAGGTCTTGACTAAATCCAAGTTGGCAGTGCTTTAGTGACCTTTTCATGAAATTCACTGCTTTGTTCTCAGTTTTCGTCAATGAGTAAACTGCCTGAACTGTGTGACTCACATTCTAAATCAAAATGCAGAAAGTGACTATATATAATTAAAGCCACACCTAGATTAATTATTATATGCCTGCTAGGTGTGATGGAGGACATAAAGTCGCATGTCTCCCAAATATCACTTATTAGTATCACGATATCCAATAATTCTTACATTTTGCTATAGCTGTCTAATGAAAACTGTATTGTAGGTAAACATTTTTTGAACTATAAAAATATGAAACCACAAATAATTTCCACATATTTTGTTACATCTTAGGGATCACAAATCTGGAAAATATTTTTTTTTCAGAATGATACAGGAGATGGTACACATGCCATGTCTCATCCTGGACCAGCTCCAAGAAGTTAAAAGATAGCAAGTTAAGAATTATGCAGTATTTTATTGGTTACGAGTTTGGGCCTGCACTCTTGCAGTTACAGTCTTTATTGCAAGTCTCATGCTTTGCTTAGTTGGGTATAGATAGAGCGGCAGCAAAAATGCATGGAAAGTGAAACAAAAAAGCCATATAAGGCAAAATTAACCAGTCTAATGCTGCATTGTCTCCAGATGTAAAGAGCAGGACCACAATCTCGCATTACTGATTCCCCCTATGCAGAACACAGTATAGCTGACGGCACCATTTAGTAATGGTAAGATTAGTAAAACTAATCTTTTAATACCTTAGTATAACAGTAACAATGAGTAGCATGGAAGTTAATGATTGTAGCCTTGTATTTTACATATGCTATATAAATGCACTTTACTAAATAGCAGACTGAATTTTTCTTTTGAGAGCTAATTGTCATTAATGGAGTTTATGAGAATTATTTTACAAAACACCATTTTCCTGTTTCGTGGTATAAAACAATTGAAAATGGATAAAAACATATTTCCTGAACTCTAGTCATGCCTTTCACTGCTGTATGCCAGTTGCTAAAATAATGTAATAATCCACACCACTCTATAAAAAAAAATATTAAATGTAACTAAAAAGAATTTTAGGTAGTTGGTAATACTGACAGAATTAGAACAGTAGAACTGCTTTCAAGCTAATGCATCACAGAACTTATTAAGCACTAACATAACAGGAAAAATCGGAGGTAATGCATAAAAAGGAATTTATGGCATAACTAAAAACAGTACCTGCAAAAAAAATGCATTAAAATGAAATACATCTTAGATAGATAGGATCACACCTTTGACAATTTATGCCACCTACGTCAGTATATTTAAATGACAGCCTGGAAAGAAGACTGTGAGACTGAAGGAATGCTTCAAATCTCAGATCATCCTTTTATGGTTGCTGTATATTGATATATTCATATACACACACACACACACACACACACACACACACACACACACACATATATATATATATATATATATATATATATATATATATATATATATATATATATATATATATAATGTGTGTGTCTGTGAAGATTTTGTTTTTAGTGATGTTTGCTTTAGAATTGTATTGGGTTACTTCATAAGTAGTTTGTAGAGAGGAAAACAGACATCAGATGAACAACCAGGCAAAGAATTTGAAATGCAATCCTCAATGAGGAGAAATCATATAAAGATGATGGATTTGTTGTCATTTTACAAGTAAAAAAATAACTCATTATTTGTGCAGTTCATCACGCCTTTTTCTTATTACTTTCCCTTCCCAATGAATACGACACGAGAAACAGCTCCCTAATTAATCAGTGGTAGGGCAGCCCGTGGAAAAACTGTGACTGAATTCAATGTTGTCAATCAAAGTTTCTGAAACCCTGTTCTTCTTGAATACATGTCCCTGAGACATGTGAAAGGACTATTCAGTCCAAAAGACAGAAAAACACAACTCTTTCACAGCATGATGCATGCGTGTCGTACAACTCATAAAGGGATATTATGCATCCTTCCTCTGAAAAAGGCATTTTTGCTCTTCTGAGGTCACGGATACATTTCTTCCTTCACACTTCAATAATATCAAAGTAGGTCAGTTAATGCAGTGGAAGATATGTAGTGTATAATCAGACACAAGGATTAATTGTCAAGATTTCTTAGAATTACCCCTTAAAGAGGTAGCTATGCATATGTATAATTGATATGCAAGCCACTAATACAATGCATTACAACAGGTTTTCACATGAATGTGATGTATTAGAACATACTTGTACATGCCAACACACCCCTTTGCAGACTTTCCTGGGGAGAGCCACTAAACTATGTTACATTTGTCCCACTACACCAGCGTGAAACCACTGGTGTTAGGATCATGGGATTGTCTGTACATCTTCGATAGACTATCTACATTGTGGTGGATGGCACCATGGTGATACTAGACTTCAAACCAGAGAGTCAATCTTCAGAGCTAAACACTGTCCTTTTTCTGTTGCTGACACCATGACAAGGGTTCATGGGCAGTGACAAAGGTGAGCTTTAATCCTTAGAAACTATATAATAAGAACCCCAGTCTGTACTTTGTATCAAAACACTCTCATTCATTGGCTGAATATTTAGCCTTTGTCCATGTCAGTTTCCCACTTAGATAGCAAAGCAAGAGCTCCTTACTACTTACCTTTTTCAGGTAACATTGTGCCCAGGCCCACATCATATGCAGCAATAGAAACTATGAAATGTTTAGTGAAACCAAAGGATCTCAAGATGGATTCTGAGCTTGGGATGTTTTTTAACCCTGGAAGGTAGCTTCTACCTCCAGGGAATCTATGTCATATGATCGATTGATTGACTTTTTAAATAGCCAGATTTCATATGATACAACTCATACTATCTAAAGTTTTAAAAGTTGAATATATGTTAAAACTCAAAAACAGCATTAATTTTATATATATATATATATATATATATATATATATATATATATATATATATATATCTATATATATAACAATTCTGAGATTGCACAACAATGGGGGGAAAGGATAAATTTTCCAATCCCCATTGTATTGCAGTTGTAGGACACTTCAATGTGTAAGCAGATAAGGATACATTGCCCTTTTTAAATAGTCAAACTTATGAGTTTGATCATATGAAATTTGACTATTTCAAAAGTCAGTATTTTAGCATAGACCCACTTCCAAAATCCACTTGATCCTCATGCACATCTCATTCTTGTGTATGTCAGTGAAAACACATGTGACGTTGGTAAAATGTGACAAGAACTCTAATACCCTACCAAGCCTATAAAGATTCTAATCTGCTTCCTGGTCTAGGGTCCCTCACTGTCTTCACTTTTGTTTTTTGTTTTTTTTTTTTTGGGGGGGGGTGTTATAATCCCTCTTCCTTTAACATAACCTAGATATTTGCCTTTAATGATTCCAGTATTACTATTGGTGGTATTAACTGTAAGGCCTGCATATTTAGGACAGCTTGCACATTTTGTACATGTGAGTTGCAGTATGCTTAATGGATAATCATATCATCCAAATATGGAGCACCGTAGGGGATGTGGGGAATAAAGACTTTTTCCATCACTCATTGAATGATGGCTTGGGCCCCATAACATCCAAACAGGAAGACTCGATTGGAACAGGTCCTTTTAGGTTGAGAGGTCAGTTTTCCTTTCACTGTCTTCCTTTAAGGGGACTTTGACAGAAATGGTTTGTTAGGTCCAGGGTGGTTAGTAGCCTTGTTTATTGTAGTCATCCTGTCAGTTTGTCTACTTATGGATAGGATAGTTAGCAGGCATATAAATGTAATTACATTTTCTGAAGTCATTATAGAATCTAATGGTTCTGCCAAGATTAGGAACAACAGTTATAATATCATTCAGTTTACTTGTGGAATGGTCAGTAATAACCCATAAATAGAGTATATTCTTTACTTTCTCATGGTTTGCCTTCCTCTCGAGTTCAGGGAATCTTGAGAGGCTTCAGATTAAGCAGTTCTGAAAATATTCCCTTGTGCCACAGAAGGAACTGCAGTACCTCCTGTTTTGGACAGGGTATCTCCACCAGGACCTGTAGTATAGACAGTGATCTCCTTTCCTTATCAGAGTTTCAGACTTCAGCAGCAAAACTCACCATATCTCTCTGTACTTCTCTAAAAGTTTTCAGCATGCTCACAGATGATATTTGTTGAGAGGATCTCTTTCCTGTCTGTCTAATCTGGTTTGTATTACTTTATTTCTCTATGATCTGAAAGTATCCCTGTCACTGCTTTTCACAAAAGGAACTAAGACTAATGTTTGGTCCCCTGCAAGGAACTATCTATTGATATAATTTCTATTATAAGCTTCCTTTTTGGGTAGCTTGTGTCTTTTCCATATGCTCTTGAAATAGGGACAGTACAATTTTAAATCTATATTAGAGGCAATTATACTGCTTGGGTGTACTGTTATTTGTTTTTTTTTTCCTTTTTGTGTAGCTCCCCTGGATGCCTGTAATACAGAAGTTCAAAAGGATTAAACACCTTCAGTACCTGTGGAGCTTCTCAGATGCCAAACAGAAGGTATGGCAGAAGTTGATCCCAATTCTTCCTGTGGTCATTTTTCACCTTCCTCATCATGGACTTTAAAAACATATTGAAATGCTCTTCTAAGCAGTAAGTCTTGATATGATATATTAAAGTTTTAAGCTGTTTTTCTTCACAAATATGGAATAAATGGTATATAATGTAGATATAAATAGGATCCCTTGATCAGTAACCATCTTCTTTGATATCTCCAGTCTAAAGAACAGTAGCCCTTGCTCCATCACTATAGCTATAGTTGTTGACCTTTCACAGTGGACTGTTACAGGATATGCTGGAGTGTTGTCTAAGACTATCAGTATGTAAAGGGATCCTTTACAGAATTTCATTAGTTATCCAACCGTATCCATGGCAATCTACTTAGAAGGCACCTTGATTACAGGCATCGGGATAAAAGGATTTTTAAAGCCTCCACTTAAGGATATTTTCTACCATCCAGGGAATCTTGCACAAGCATATTCAATTTATTTTGTTATGCCCAGAAAATAAAATCCTTCTAAGATCTTGGTCAACATTTTGACCATAGTTAGGTGTCCTCTCAACCTCTCAGTGCAAGAAATCTGGACAAAGCCAGAAAGAATGGAGGGGCAAAGGCCCAAAAAATAGAGGCAGAATTTAAATATTGCTGCTATAAACTTGGAATGTTGATAGAATAACAGGTTTTGCATAATTATGTATTTTCTGAAGGCTATAAAGTCTGAAACTCAAATGTCTGTCAATATGTAATATTATTAACTAACTTCAATCTTTAATGATTTGCCAGAAAACCCCACATTTTATGAGAAACAGACCGAAAACATGTTGCAAAAATCTGGACATTCTGCAAAAATCTGTACATTTGAGAGCATGGGTGTCCCCCTAATATATGACTATGTTCCAGTTGTGCGACTAAACTTCTGAAAGATATGGGTACCAGCAGTGGGCATATTTTTTCTTCATCTTTTCTAGTTCTCTCTGTATCACAAGTCATTCTGTAATTCAAAATAGGGATAGGTAGGCTCCTTTTCCACTACCAGTGCTTACGTTGTCTCTAAGTCTAGTCAAACTGTCATCCATTCACTGGTCCTTTCTAGAATGCAGCTGCCTCACCTCAATGTCTTCTAGATAGGGGTTCTTATGTTTAGAAGTTTCTTGTATGGTAGACAATCCTACGTCTTCCTCTGCTAGCACAGGGACATGGCCTTCAGTGTCCCACTCTCTCCCATAAAACAGAGTTCTGGTATTCATTTTAACAATCTGTTACTTACTTTTCTTTAGAATTACCAACAGATCTATCTGGTACCTGACATTCAGTATCCCACTCTTTTTCCTTGGACTTATCCTGTCCTGGATCTCCACTATATGTTGCTTCCTCCGAAATTGCTCTTTCTGTGGTATATTCTTTTTATTAGAGCGCCTGACTAGACATTTCTGAGAGATCAAGGGGCACTTAGTGGAGACATCTTCTCTAAAGGTTCATTTGTTATTTCAACTTATTAATTTACTGATGCTCCAACTTTGATCCTCACTGGTGGCAGCTGTATCACAGTAATTATGATTTCAGGACAGGCAAATGAAAACTGCTCTATGCAGCAAATATTAATTCCTGCATGCTTCAAGACAGAAGTTAACAACAATGAAAGTTACTGCCCTGGCTGTGATACCAATGCCTACTGTAAAAACAAATTGTTTAACTTGTACTGTAAGAGTTTTGAAAGATTGATGGGTATAGATATACATAAGCATGGGTGCATCAAATCCATTATTGTAAAACTTATTTGATTAATTTTAGTCAAACATAATAAGTGCAATAGACTTAGGATTGTCTGCAGATGTTGTGTATGTGGAATTTGCCTAAGTATTCAGTGCTGTGCCACATGCCACATGTCATGATTTTAGATGCAATGTGGTCCTCAAAAATTAATATCATATAACTGGATTGATAATTTCTTATGGGTGAAGTTGTAATGTGCAAATGCGTGAGTGCCTTTCAAAGGACATAATGGTTAACTTTGGGGCTCCTGAAGGATCAGTGCTGGGGGCTGGGCCCCTATCATTTGGTATAGTAATTTCCAAATTTCCTACTAACACGTCACTCATAGTGAGCAAATTTGCTGACAACACCAAGATTGGGGTCAATGTTACTAATATCAATGACCAGAAAAGGCTGCAAGAATTCTTGGACACAGCGTTTGAATGGGCAACTTCAAAGAGGATGTGATTTACTGTAAACAATATTGATAATAATGGAGTAGTATAATGCATGTATTTGTATGTATAACCAGGCCCAACTAGGGACATGAAGGAGTCCAGTGCACCTTCAGAAAACATTTCCTTTGTCAAGAAAGACTTAAGAAACTGCAGCTCTTTTCAGTTGCTTGTATACTATTACGAGGGGCCTTGATTGTGGTCTATAAATATCTTAAAAACAAGATTCTGGCAGAAAGATCGGAAAGAGAATTTAAAAGTCACTTAATGGGCACAAGAGATAATTATTTATTTGTGTCATTAACTCCAGCAAGAACATGATTAAGAAATTATTTTTTCTCCATTATAGAACAGAAAAATTGTGGGAATTATTAGCACAGCATATAGGCAATCTCTTGAACAGTCTATTATTTGACTCTGAGTTTGATTCCAATACATTGAATATATTGAATGATTTGCAAATCTGTTTCTTTGACACATTTACTTGGTAGTAATTCATGAGCTGAATAGGAATCTTACATTTGTGGGTGTTAGTCATGCAAAATATATTTAGAAGGATTTGAGGACGCATCAAATCTGGCAAGAGCTATCAGTAAACATATTCGACTTCCATTTTCAACTAAATTAATTCAACTTATTTCTATTTTTTTAATTGTTTCATCTCTAGGGTGTGGTGCTTCCATGTTTTACAAACTTTGAGGTATTAGTTTGTCCTCTTAAAACATTTGCAATCATGGGCAATGATATCTCCATTTAACAGAAATGGATGCCCGAACAGAATTAAGAGTTTGTGTTTCTCTTAGGCGGTTTCAGTTGCTTCAGTGGGATAATGAGATTTCTCTGAGTTCTGACAGCAATTAATCAACATGTACATACCACAAGAGTGTATGTATGTATGTATACATATATATATATATATATATATATATATATATATATATATATACACACACACACACACACACACACACACACACACACACACACACACACACACACTCACACACAAATGGACACATTTTCTATAATGAAACTTCAGGAAACAAGCTGTTCAACATGTAGGATGATACTAATCAGGGAAAGACTGTCATGCTGGAGGTAGCATCCTGTTAAAATGCAGAATTTCATGGTGAATGTCCTTGTGGAGGTAGGATGCTGTTTGAAAGCAAATGATGAGGTTAGCCATTGTCCCTAAAACACTTACACTCAGTTTCCTTGTGCAAGTGTTCAGAGAAGTCCTTTTTGAACTCAATGAGAGATTCTTGAGCCCTTAATTTAGGTGAGAGTCAGTTTCATATTACTAGGCCTAGCTAGGAGAATGTACATCCAGTATCAGTTTTATATAGGGGGTCTGCTACTTCCCATCTACCTAGACACCATGACTTTCCTTTCTTTCACAAAAGACTTGGCAAAGTACTTTTTTCCACTTTTTTCATTTAGTGCTTCTGCTTCTCTCATCATGTTCACAACATTTTCGTATATGTACTTGTCTATTTTCATTGCCTTCTCTGTCTCCCATTTTATCATGTCATGTTTATCCTGTCTTTTGCCCATGCAGCTTGTCTCACATTACTGTATTGCCAGTTTTGCCTCCTTCTAGTTTTGTTTTTTATTTTTTCAACTTTTTGTTTGTATATCCCTATATACTTTATCAATGACCCATTATTGTAGTTTATTTGCTCTTTCAGTTTATTTCAACTTCATTCACTCATTTTGACACGTTTCCAGCTCAGTATTACCTATTTCCCCAAAATACCACACTATCAGCTTTGTTTTGATTTCTTATCCTCTCACTGCTCTAAACCATGTAGTGGGAAGATTAAAGTTTGCTAAGAGCATCTCCACCTAGACATCTCTATGTTCCCCACCATTAATAAAGACTACATCCAGAATTCTATCTTTTTTATGTTACCTTCTGCCAGCCAGCTGAACCCTTTTTGATACAATACCTCATTCAAGCCCTATTCCTTCTCTATTCCAGAGCCTATGATCTCCAGCCTGTTCTTTAAAGGTTCTAACTTTTCTTAAGATTGATCCAATAGTTTATCTTCAGTTTTTCATTGTCTTGTCTTGATGTATCTAGTAACTGATAGACTGGACTTATAGCAATAGCCTCATTCTCCTTCCTCAGACCACTTAAATCAAAATTATGTTTTTCAACATTCGAATGCTCACACCTTCCTAGGTGTCATCTTTCTTTTTTTCTCTGACTTCATATTTAATATTCCTTTCAGATATAGCAACACATATATTGAATAGCTCCCCCTATATGGTATTCACAGACATTGCATACTACTGATCGTCCATGTTATGCTATGCTATCTCATGTCAATAGCTCATGTTTCTGCAACACCAGCAATGTCCATTCTTTCCACATATCACTGCTTGTAAATGTCTCTTCGTTCTTACCAACTCCTAGCACTGCATAGTGGAAACACCCAAAAATGCCTGTAGTTGCCCTTGTTTGTTCCACTGCTATTTTTGAGTCAGTTTTCTCCCCCGTCTCATTTCTGGGTACCTAACTTCATCTTCTGCTCTATGGCACTTCCTTCTTTTTATCTTATTTTACAGAAACTTTTAGGAAGAAGCACCTTTCTAACCTAGCTTTGAGAACCATCTATTCTAGGATAAGATGGAACGTGTTCTGGCCTCTTTATCAGGGCATTCCAAACCTTCAATCATTCTCAAGGTCCTCTCAATTGTCCATTGCCAGAAACAACCATTATATTCCATAATAATCTCCATTGTTGGGATATAACTCGATGGCACAGGTTACCCTTCAGAGAATACTAGACTCAGTCCCCTCTGCTACATGTTTGTCTCTGCCACATTATTGATCTGTCATGCCATTACCTCAGCTACAAAATATGTTTCTGCCTCTGCCATATGTTGCTGAATGTGGTCACCAATTTCCATATTTTATTACATCTGACATACAAGACCAGACTCTCTTCAGTTTCCCTTACCAAGAGTCTTAATTCTTCTATTGGCTGTGTAACCTATCACCAAAAGTCACTCCTCTGTCCATGATGTGCCTGGTTTCCTGCCTCACATCCTTACCCATAGCAATACCTGCCTTACTGACATCATTTCCTGTCTCAGCTGTAGTACTTCCTCCCTTCTCCACTGCCCATACCAGTGCTTCTCTCCTTGTGCTGCACCTGACATCTCAACCATGCCTCTTTTCCTTTTCCTATAAGCCATCCCCACACCAGTCCACATGCCTGATTCCTTCACCTCATCCCATTCTCTCATTTATCCACCCTACTGATGTAGATGAGTCACTTGTTCTCTTATTTTTTTCTGCTGGGCTTCAGACAGCTCCCTAAAAAAATGTCTGCACTTGTCATGTTGACCACCAAAAACAAAAGATTGAAGATGCAAGTCCAAACAAATATCGATCACCACTCTTCTCCCTTTAATTTGTTTTTGCAGGAAGTCAAGCAAATTGGCACCCCCAATATGGGGGCTAGTTCGACACCTCTGGACTTATATATACACCACCTCTGAGATCACTATACATTGGAGAAAAGGGACTGGTTTGAGAAATGGCTATCTCAGACTCAGTTTATATAAGTCCATTTTTCAGCCATTCAGTCTCCATATTTCAGGACACACTGAAGTGGGTCCCAACATTTCAAATGGTTACCCTTCAAGGTAACATCCGCAGTGGTGGTGCTGCGGTAGCGTTGTCGCCTCACAGTAAGACGCTGCATGGTTCGATTCTCAGCTAGAGCGTCTTCTGCGTGGAGACATGCCTGAATGGACGTACCTTCATTGAAGGTTGTGAGTCAGGCTTGGCAAGCCGGTATGTAAAAATCAACTGCCAATCATTAGCGGACCGGAGTTCCGCTGTGGCGACCCCTCACTGGGAAAAGCCGAAATACACAAACAAACCCTTCAAGGTAACATCTTTTCATAAACCTGGAGATAAGTCTGACTTGGACCTTGTTTTACCTTCATGAATTAAAAGAGGCAGTCTGCTCCAAGAAAAGAATACAAACTACTTGTTCTAATATTTTCTCTTACCGTTCATAAGGTAAAGGTTGAGGCAGACCAGTTCTTATTCAGCTAGAATAACTTATAAGGCTAATCTAGAATCCAGATGGATTTTGTTCTTAATTCAGTGATTCTTAAACCAAATTTCATTTTAATTTCCCTGTGAAAAAGTATATCATCTCTCGATATTTACTAATTTCTGTATTCTGCTTAATCTTTAGTAAAATACTTTGTTATTTTACTACAAGATCTTTTTAAAAAGCTGGTTATTTAAGTGTTGATGGTATTTATACAATACCTGGTAAAACAGAGTTGTCGCGTCTGTCCTGAGAAGATTAGTTATTTTCTGGAGTTGCTGTATGCATGCATGTGTAAGTCTAGGGGAGTCAAAATTAATGTTGCTGGTAGCAAAGAGAAACTGTAGGTCACTGTGCTACATCTGCAGCTGGTTGGGTATTGAAAAACTAGTGATCAGATCTCTGATGTGCATTTGAAAAATGCATTGATTATATGAGCATGGCAGAGGCTGCGCATTGCCAAAAGCAATAGTGTTCTTTTTTTTTTTTTGCCAGTCATAAAGGGGAAACGTGTCACAGGTCACAGATGGGCAAACGTACAGGCAGAGATTAGCCATAGAAAATTTGTTTCTGATATACTAAAGAGACAGTACGTATTTGATATCTTTCAAATAAATTGCTTATGTAGGCAGTTGGATGGCTGCCTCTCTTTTGCAAAGGAAACAGTCCATCAGAAGAATTACATATTTAAAAACTCTCTGAGGCTGGAAGACAAGGCCATCCACACATCAAAATACACATCTAGACATAAGCATACATGGTAGCAAGCCAATGTATTTCTTCTCAGACAAGACAATCTGTACTGACAACACAGTTTTCCTAAAATAAGGCTGGAAAAGGATGGGTGTTAGAGGAGACAGAATTCCTCTAAATATACTGTTTACTTGTAGGGAACACAAACGCACTCCACCACATCAGCAAGCACATTCTAAACTGTAAACCTCTTCCAATTTTGATGTGTCAAGGCAATACATAATCACATGGTGTGCCTTGCTAAGAAACATTGTGCTATGTTTACTAAAGCAGGAATGAGTACACAACAGAGAAGAGTAAGCCAATGAGCTAAACATTTAGCCAAGTTTTTTTTTTTACGTTTCATTTACACATTTAAGACTTGAGTGGTTTTCTAATGTATTTGGTCCTCCTCACGCTCACAATCAGAAACAACATCTGCAAGAGTTATAAAGGCAAATTAATTATAAATGCATAACTTTAAATAACTGAAAACTTTCTTTATGGAAAATTAGCAATACAGGGCTCAAATCCATGTGTGTGTGTGTGTGTGTGTGTGTGTGTGTGTGTGTGTGTGTGTGTGTGTGTGTGTGTGTGTGTGTGTGTGTGTGTGTGTGTGTGTGTGCACGCTCACGCATGTGTGTGTGGTACATAAAATCATCACATTTCTGAACATCTTTAAATTCTTTTGTGACTGCAGAAAATCAGCTTATATAAGTCAATGTTTTCTCTAGAGTATAATTGCTGCTTGCAACCTACCTCTGTCACTTTAATGTTTAAGGCCAAAGAAAGAGAAACACTATCTGTGTTTCAGAATCCCCAGGGCTTGCTGCTCCCACTTTCTCTTACATTTCCATTGCTGTTCCCAGGCTGAAAAGAACGACAATTTTTATCGTGCAATGAAAATTGTTTAAAGCCCTTTTCTTTCTTGTATTTTGTTCTGTGCAGAGGCATCTATGATTTTAGTTAGCTATGCTCTGAATTACCCCTTCAATGACCCTTGTGGGAAGGAAATTGCCCATAACAAATAATTGGAGCTTTATGATTCAAACAGGCCTTTTTTTCTGTTTAGTAGACTATGTGCAAATTAAAATCCAAAAAAGGTGACTTGTAAAAATTATATGAACTTTTGAGTCTTAGTGTTTGACTTTTAAAATGCATTGACAAAAATACAGCATTTGACTTTTAAAGAATCTGTCAAAAATATAACCCATTTTATCACAGAACGCGCTACCAATACTGCTACCGATATTGTTGATTTGGTCTGTACATGTTGTATTAACCTTTTGTTCTATAAATACTCCTTAATGCAAAGACCTTGATTTTTATTTCAAAAGCTTCATAAATACAATAAGTGTAAACAAAGGTAGAAATATCATCTTGCTGGCATGCTGTGTTCTTGCTCTCACAAAGAATCTGTCAACATAAACTATGGTGGTATGTTTGACAGTTTACTGCAGAATAATACGGTGATAAGCTTTATTCTCTAATACTGGATTTCATTCCCAAACTTCCCTTGCCTTATTTGAGGCTCTGAGGAGCTCACTTGTACATATACTGCTGCTGGGCCTCAGTGTAAGTGTTAATACATTGTATAAAATATAAACATAAAAAATATACTTCGGCTCCATGCATATGCTATATAAAATATAAAAATAAATATACTGTGCCTCATCCCAAACATATGTTGTTGTTGTTGTTGTGTCTTTCGGCTTTTCCCGGTTAGGGGTCGCCACAGCGGAACTCCGGTCCACTAATGATTGGCAGTGGATTTTTACATGCCGAGTTGCCAGCCCTGATGCACAACCTTCAACGAAGGCATGCCCATTGAGGCATGTCTCCACACAGAAGACACTCTAGCTGAGAATCGGATAGGACAATGTCTTACTTATATAAAATATAAATACCAAAAATTATACTGTGCCTTTACCCAAGTGGACCATGTGTTGTATAAAATATAAAGCTCAAAAAATTAACAGCATAAAAATGTGGGAGCAATGCATCGCTGCACCTATTTAAAATAGCTAAGTTGTATGAGTCATTAACTAAAGCCATGCAAAGTGCAGTATGTTTTAGCATCAACGATGTCATTGAGTATAAAATAGATGCTGTTTTAAAACTGGTTAAATGTGACTGACTGTAAGGAAATTAATTTTGTTCACATTTCAAGTGAATAATTAGCAGCTAAGCAATGTAATATCTCTGATTAAAGCCTCTTGTGCCAATACACCACCAAATGCTTAAGAAACATTTAATGGTAACTTCAGCTCCATGCACATGCTATATAAAATATAAACATAAATATACTGTGCCTCATCCCAAACATACAATGTTGTTGTTGTTGTTGTGTCTTGCGGCTTTTCCCGGTTAGGGGTCGCCACAGCGGAACTCTGGTCCGCTAATGATTGGCAGTGGATTTTTACATGCCGAGTTGCCAGCCCTGACGCACAACCTTCAACGAAGGCATGCCCATTGAGGTATGTCTCCACACAGAAGACACTCTAGCTGAGAATCGGGCAGGACAATGTCTTACTTATATAAAATATAAATACCAAAAATTATACTGTGCCTTTACCCAAGTGGACCATGTGTTGTATAAAATACAAAGCTCAAAAAATTAACAGCATAAAAATGTGGGAACAATGCATCACTGCACCTATTTAACATAGCTAAGTTGTATGAGTCATTAACTAAAGCCATGCAAAGTGCAGTATGTTTTAGCATCCGCGATGTCATTGAGTATAAAATAAATGCTGTTTTAAAACTGGTTAAATGTGACTGACTATAAGGAAATTAATTTTGTTCACATTTCAAGTGAATAATTATCAGCTAAGCAATGTAATATCTCTGATTAAAGCCTCTTGTGCCAATACACCACCAAATGCTTAAGAAACGTTTAATGGTAACAAGGCAATTGGTCTAGTCAAATTTATTTTTTTCCACTCTTTTCCGCCTTTGTCAGTCAGTCATTGGCTCCCTCCTTGGCAATTGGCCCATTCATTTCTCATCAGGTGGTCAAGGATAAGTTGACATGGGGTCATCATTCTGACAGCCAACAGGTGTGGATCAAGGTATTTTCAATTTAGTTTCCAAATCCTTAAGGCACATACGAAGGGAGGATGGTCAATGTAGTAGGATGAAAATGGAGGACGTACCTTCATTTCCACAAGCAGCTTTCCCTTCAGGCATCCCCACACCACCATTTGAGGCAAAAGTACCTATTTGGTTTCCATCTGGAACTTAGCAACGTCATGTGTCCTGAGTCTGGACTTCCCATTCCTTCCCCCATAGTGATGAATGGTCACAACCCTCTAATTCAGCTCCTTCCTTGCCTAACTCTACCAGTGCTGAGATAGCTAGATGAATCCAGGTTGCCTGGGAAGCACCCAAGGACCCTTCTTTCTGTCAGAGCTAGGTTGGGTCCAGTCAAAGTTATTGAATTTCTAGCCTTTCATAAATGTAAATTTGGAAATTGTTTCTTATCATGAAACACATGCCTAAAACTTTATAGAATGCTGTGCTAGATTTATGCAAGTGTCTCTGAATATATTTAACTCATATATTTATTTTACAAATATCTGATTAATTTGCTCCATTCTTTGTAAACTAAACTGAATGCTATTTATTGTTCAAAGGAATCATAGAAAGTTCAAGGCTACAGAGTTGTGTCACAATTATGCCTTGTCAGTTCCCACTCTAGATTGTACCTCCCTTCAAGAGAATGGCTATGCTAGTCATACATGAGGTAAATTTGTGAACAGCCATCCAATCATCTAGGTCCCATTTGAATGAATATACTGCATCACACTACTTTATCTGAATGGGGAGATTATTCCAGAGGTGAGGGAGATGCTGAGTAACAAATCTATTTCTCCAATGTGTTTTATTGACCTGCTAAAGTAGGTTTAGATCTCTTGTTCTGATATTTATGGGACTGTTTGATTTATGAAGGTACAAGAGATCCTAGATTACTGGGTTCCTGACTACACAGAAGACAAGGCATAGGTCTCCTCTGAGGAGCTCATAAGACACAGAAAAGAAGATGAAGATAGCTTCCAACCTTTTCTGGCAACTTAGGGATTTTAAACCTATCAGACTCTTTGTTTCATAGGTTCATAGGTTCATATGTTGGTACTAGGCTATCAGCCCTAGGGTCTATACAAGCCTAGCCATAACAATTCCCTGGCTATTTCTTCCCACATTATTTACTTTCCTGCCTTTCTAACTGTTAGATGCATCTGTTGAGGTACATCCCAAAGGGGAGTTTGTATTCTCTAATTGGGCTCATCAGTAATAAATGCAGGGAGGACATAACCTCCTTAGACCCAGATGATATTCCCCTGGTAATCAGTTGTGCCCAGTAGAATGGGTTTCCTGACAACTGTTGCTGCATGGTGCTGAAAGGAGATGGAATTATCAACATATGTTCCCAGGTTTCTAATTGTATTTTCCTTCTGAAGTGAAATATTGTTAATGCTATATTCTGTACAGATGTTTTGTCTGCCTGATGCAACAATTTTAACATTTTCAGCATTTAATTTAAGCCCATTTTCAATACACCAAGTATTTGTAAGTGCAAGTTTCTGCTGGGGAGCTTTTGAGTCAGAGGAGGTTTGGCAATGACTCCAAGTTTATAGTCATCCTCAGACTTGTTTAGCCATGCATCTTAGCTTTAGTTTGTAGGTCAGAGATGTAAATACCACTCAAAAGCAGTCCCAGCACTGAGCCCTATTGGACATCACTGGTCACCATCATGTTCTCTGATGCTGGCACTGCTTCCCATGCGGTGTGGGTTCTGTCTTTTGACCAATTAACTATCCATCTTACCATAGAGTATTCTATTTGTGGTGCATCTAGTTTATTAATTATGCAAGCATGGGGGATAGTGTCAAACACCTTGGCCAAATTAAAGTAAGCTGAGTATACAGTGTGACCAGGCCAAAAACTTGTGTTGCCTTCTCAAATACATTTACCAGTTTCATTAGACAGGCTCTACATTCTTCCTCATCCAAACTGCTGTGAATCTAGCCTGATAAGATTTCTAATTAAGTCTGTTATAATGTGTTCCATAGCTTTACAAATGAGACTCTTCAGGCTGACGAACCTACAGTTTCCAGGGTTGGTAGTAGGATCACCTTTATGGAATAGCATTACCAGTGCTGTACTCCATACTTCTATAACTGAGCTTGTAGCCAGGCTCAGGTTACATACATTATGTATTGCTTCTACCGAGGCAAGTTTAGTACTATTTAACAGACATCCTAGTATGGTATCAGGTCTCATGGAGGGACTGTTCTTAGTCCTGCACTATACTTTTGGTGCATGTCATTTAGTGATGACTGAAGGTTTGATAGTTATAGGGATCACATGGTTTTAGACAGCCATCTCATGACAGAGATTTGCACTAAATGTATTAGCTAGGGTACTGGCAAGTAGGTTTTGTCACTTAGTATGTGTTGTGTACATAGCTACATGTTTGTTTCTTATTTTTCTAACATAACTAAAGAAGGATTTGTAATTGTCCATGACATCAGATGCCAACATGAATTCTTGAGCTTCCTTAGTAGATCTAATAGCTTTTTTAAAACTTTTAGTTAAATTCCTAATATTTTCCTTGACTTGGAGGTCTTTAGATCTGCTGTTTACTCTTAATGAGCTTTTTTTTTTCTTTTATTGTAGATTTTATGTATGCCAGTGGATTTCCAGGATGGTTTGCTTTTAAATTTCCCATTATGTTTGGATCTGAATGGGACTTCCAATTGTATACATTCATTTATGTGAGTATAAAACTGCTTAGAGAATCTGTCTGCTAAGGCAATGTCTAGAGTGATGTTGTTATAAGTGAATTTTGAGAATCCATCATAGAATTTGGGGAGATTTGTGCACTACAAGTCTTCGAATATACTGGATTCACAGAATTCAGATGGGATGAGCAAAAAGGCCACTGCCTTATTGTCTGACCTCACTGGAGGAGAGTTACAAGAGAATTGTGCATGATAATGGTAGATTTTTAAATACCGGGTCAAAATATTTTGCCCACTATTTGGACAAGTGCCAATCTGCTCCATGGATTTTTATGTATCAGATCTAAAACCAACTGAGAATGTCCTTTAATGGTGATATAGGTAGTCCACTCAATGGATGGGTAGTTAAAGTCTCCCAAAATGATGGAGATCCTATTTATGGGGAGTTCATCGATGATGTTTAACAAGCTGACATGGACTTCTGGGACATGGAACAGGTCCTGCTATAAGAGAAAAACTGATTTTGTTTAGTGCAATTTGGCTTTCAATGAATTCAATTTGTATATCTCTGGGAATCTGCTTAGAGGTGATGTGACCTCTGAAAAATATGGATACACAACCACAACTTGTCATTGGGTCTAAAGACATGGTATGCACTTAATCAAGCATGGACTTAGTGATTTAGGAGCATTACAGTGCTTGTTTATATATGGATGCCTTCTAAATGCATGAGTGGCTCAAGTATAGGCAGCATGTCGTTTAGATGTCTGGCATTGAGCAGGGCTACCTTAATTTAATCCTGATTTGATACTGATACATTAGCTTCAATGCCATGCTCACTAACAGAGCTTTACCTAAAACAGGAACTATGGGAGCAGCAGAGGCTTTAGCTGGAATGTAGAAGCCTTTCACTAAGAAGAGCAGACCATTCTTTGCAAAGCAAGTTGGAATATCAAGCAACTTATTCCATTCTGAAACATATGGAATCCACCTAGAATGTCAACAATGTCTTAGCAATTGTTGAAGTCAACCATGCCTTCCCTTTCCTGGGCATCAATCATGGATAAGGGAGGATTCAGCTCAGTATCAGGCTCTTTACTGCATTTATGACAGGGACAGAAAGCTCAGATATGTCTTTTTGCATCTCTCAGGGTTTTTAACCCCAGTTCACTCACCCTCATATGACCAACTAAGTTAAGAGTTCTAATTCTACAGTATATGGTCCTAAGGGACAATGAGACAGCCAAGATGCTGGCACCTCACTACCACCCTGTGTTTGTCCAGTCTAGTGATTGAGGAATCTATGCATCTCACTGTGAAATCACTAATCAGTAAATCGTTTGTGTTTGTTCTTGGAAAAATAAATGAAACGTAACAATATTCCTTCGTTTACTCTTTTTCCTCTTTCCTCCTTCCCTCTTTGCAAAGTTTATTAAATACTGAACTGTTTCTGACAGGATCCTAGGACTAGGCCATCATGCTATCCCATTCCTCTCATCAGAAGTACCGCTTCTTCTCAAATATATTCCACTTTTCTTTACCATGATTTTCATTATGCTGCCTTGCCCTGTCCTGTACAGCTCCCACTGACTCACCCATCTTACTCAGGTATGGGCCCTATAATTAAACTTACTTAAAATGAGCTTTGTGTGTAAAATGGTGTAAATATTTTTTTTTCTGAAATCTGAAAATCTGTAACAGTGCAAAGTAGCATTGTCTGTGGAAAAGGTTCATGTTATGCTATAATCATGAAATGTATTTGTTTCAGTTTCTACAACTGCATAACGTTTTAAGAAATGTCACAGAATTATCACGTGGAATGTTATAAGCATGGATTGTTAAAATGTGAGCAAGAAGTCTAAAAAGTTGTGCATGTAAAAATTTCTACATTATCTTTAACATTTGCCTTTTCTACCAGAAGGACAGCAAATGGGACTACAGTTATATGTTTCATCTAAAGGCTGGAGCAGAGATAAGAAATGCAACTCCTCTCTCACTCATGCTGAAATGCAGCATTCCAACTGGAATATGAGTCATAGTGCCTTGTATGGGGGCAGAACACATAACTTTCTAATCTTCTACCTGTATTGAACCATTGATAGCGCTGACAATTCATAATGCGTTAAGATCCTTCATAATGAAGATCAAAACTAACTCCTACCTCTCAGCGTTGGCCACCAGACTTATGAACAAAGCAAAAGTATTTTGGGAAAAGGCCTCTGTCTGCAGACACTTTCTAAATGTGGATTCTTGTAGCTTAGAACCACTCAAAATAGTTTTCAGTTTTAGGAGGGATGGAGTAAACATCTGACAACAAATTAGGGACATTCCTATAAAATAAAACCAAAAAAGTGGCGCAATAGTGCTCAAACATGAGCAATTAAACCAAAAAAGAGCACTAATGTTGCGAGTCCTCAGGACATAGTTTATTGCAAATATAATTAAGTGCTTTCATCAATGTCAGTTGACTTCATCAGAATAATTAAAAAGTCAAAGGAAATGGATTTAAATAGTATAAGCTCAACAATAATTGGTTCATCCTTCCCCCAATGGTTTAACAAAAAATTTTCAGCTAATAAATATCCAACTCAATTCATGAATATTAAGTACATACTTATTAAAAACACAACTATAAACATTATACCGATACATATGTATTCAACAACTTTCACAAAATAAAAAATTCAAACAAGATACTCAGTATTGCACATACATATAAGACAACCCCAAGAAAGGTTTTTATATAAGAAAATATAGAATAGTGGAACATTTAAAGCTGTCCTGCCTTTTCTCTTAGTATTGGCAGGATAGTTAAGTGATCATTTAACCCCGGAGGGAAATTAGCAGCTAGCCTTAATTGTCATAGTAGTTCTTTTTTGTTAAGGACATTTTACCAATCTCCCCCCCTAACTTCAATATGAACAAGGTCAAGAATGGCAAATTTAAATCCACAGAAACCAGCACATTGTGTACTATGTTTGTACAAAGCTTGGTTTCCTTTTTATTTTTCTTGTCATATAGATATTCGTATATTCTGGTTTTGAATAGCCTCTATGTTTTTCCAATATAAAATGATGTACAGGTATTACACCTAGCGATGTATACCAGCTTACTTGAAAAACAATTGCTCCTTCTCAAATACACAATATTCTTGTTTTGATTATCAATGGAAACAGAGTTGTCCTGTAAAATATATGAACAACATGGGCATCTACCCCAAGGTCTGCTGCCATTCAACTTCCCCTGTTCACCTTGATTTTTAGTTCTGTTCTCCAGGACTGACTTTAAATTAGATCCGATTTTAGTTGAAAATATAGGTTTTTCACCCACTACCTGAAAAACTTCATTGTTAGTTTTAAAAATACTCCAGTTTTTGTAAAGTATTTCTTTAACTTGGTGATACAGGGGACTATATTGGACAACACATGCCTGTTGAAAGTCAATTTTATTCTCATTCTCTGTGATTGTCCCGATATTATTAATTTTGTTTAAGCCCTTTCCCAACAGTAGAATATACCTTTTACCCCACTCATCTAATACTCCTGTTAGAATTGTTCTGATGAAGTCAACTGGCATTGACGAAAGTGCTTAATTATATTTGCAATAAACTATTTTCTGAGGACTCGCAACATTAGTGCACTTTTTTGGTTTAATTGTTCATGTTTGAGCATTATTGCATCACTTTTGTGGTTTGATTGTCTGGTTTGTGGTGCTGGTTGTCATGGAGTCCCCAGAAACTTTGAACTTTTCGCTTATTTCCGATTCTGGGCAACAAACAGAACTTTTACTTATTAAAAAGGATGTGGCTGAGTTGAAGGGGGAGCTCACCTGGCTTATATAGTTGCTTTCCCAATCACGCCACTGCGAATTTGGGTCTTCTACAGCTACCGATACTCTAAAGAAGGGTAATGCTTATTCTTGTAAAGAGGATATGAATTGTAGTCCTAATTCATCGTCCTACCACTTTAAGAAGTGTGGTGATATCATCGCGACAGTTCAGGTTCATCATGGCGAACCTGAACAGCGTTTTTCCTGTGAAGATAACAGCACATGCAAAACTGGAGATGGTTTGGCTTCTCTTCCATCTATGAGCATTGTAAAAACTAACTATGCGGTGCATTTTGGCAGTGATATTGAGGTAATTTTGGATGATAATTCGAATTCAACACACCAATGCGAAAACCATTCAAAAGGTACGACTGCTTTGAATTCAGATACTGTAGCCCAAACTGTTTGTTCAGACAGAGTTTTTAATCATAATGGCAGGGAAAACACTCATAAGTAAAGCTCCCTCATGTGTATGTAAAATGACTGGTGGTACCAAAGAAAGTCCCTGTGTGAACAAAGTTAAACAGCACTATGCGGCACTAGTTCAGAAACATTTCTCTTTTTCCAGCTCTAAAGTAACAGCTGAGACATCTAACAACAAGGACAATGGTCTCTTCAGTTTTAAATCCTTAAAAGAGATGATTTATACCTTTGAGAAGAGACTATTTAAATATAAGATGTGTCAAACAGAGATATGTTATTTGAATGAATGTATCAGGAACAAAGTGGTGCCGCAGGGTTTAAGAGTTTTAAAATTTCCTTTTGGAATACATTATAATACTGAAATTGTTAATGTGTTTACCACAATGTTTGACAACTGGGGGGTTGGATTGTTTAGTAAAAGTGTATTTTATTATGAACAGATGGAAAAAAGATTGTGTGAGGAAGTTGATGATTTAAATGAAATGATTTTCATTGATTTATTGTTCACACAGTATGAAGGATTTTATCATAAGGTTATTAGTAGGGTTGAAAAGAAATGTGATAATATTTTTAACAAGAAAGTGAAAAAACTAGACAAAGACTGCAAGCAGTATAAATATTGGAAAGTGTACCCCATTGACAAACTGGTTTTTAGTAATGATGACAAAGATGATTTTTTACCTTCAACACAGTATGGGGAGGAAAATATGGATAGTGTGGATTTTGAGTTATTAGGTGAGGATGAACATTCTATGGAGGAAGGGAGGGGTAACTTGTTAGAGTATCAGGATTTTCCACTCCCAAGACACTCAGAAAGAATAGTGAGTCGGAAACAAGAGACGTACAAAACTTACAGCAAAGCAGCACAACAGTACACGGGTTTTCCCAGGTGGTAGAAACATTAGTTCCAGTTTCAGTGAGACAAGTTAATAATGTTCAGCACACACTAAATGGGTTCCATATATATAATTACACAGACAGGTCCATTTCAGAGGAATTCTTGTCTCTATTTTCTAAGGGGTTCAAGTCTGTTCCCACTAAAATCCCAGCTATAACAGAAACATTGGTGGATGTACAACTTCATCTGCGAAAACTGAATTTAAAATTAATGTACTCAGATAAAGATGGTAACAATTGCACCAATTATCCCACCAAAGCACTGAGAAAAAGTAGTGTTTTTAATCTCCCCCCCTCCACCCACTCATAACTACTTTTGAAAAAGTTGTCAAGGAAGATATGTACCAAATGCGGGGAAAGAAAAGAGGACTATGTTCTAACCTCAACACAAAGGAAAGAAGTTTATTAAAAAAATCTAAGAGAGGACAAGAGTATACACATCATGACACCTGATAAGGGGGGAGGTATTATGTTATACACTTCTGAGGACTACACTAATACTATGCAGGCCATTTTGTTTAATGTTGACAATTACTCTCCATGTTCCAGGAATGAAATACACATTTCCTATCAAAGAGTGGATAGCTTCTTATATGAATATGTTATGGAACAGAGGATTTCCAAAGAAGACTATGATTTTCTTTTGAATTTACATCCTAAATTTCCTGTTATTTTCGGCATACTGAAAGTACATAAAAATGTTGAAACACCACCCTTTAGGCCCAATGTGGCAGCCGCCGGTTCCAAAATACACAACCTGGCTATGTATGTTGATAAAAAGGTAAAACATGTTGTGGAACAGTTTCTACATTTGGTAAAGGACTCCTTGGATTTCCTTGGACAATTAAAAAGTGATTTGTGGTGTCCTAATTGTGTTTTTCTGACTATAGATGTTCAGGATCTGTTTTCCTGCATTCCTAAACAGGAAGTCTTAAATTTTTTTGAAGAAGTACTCTTCACCTGTTCTTATTTCCCCCCTGATGAGATTAGTCTAATATGTGAACTTATGGGTCTCATCTTGGAAAATAATTACATATATTTTGAGGGAGAATATTTCCAACAGGTGAAGGGAGTGGCAATGGGAGCTGCCTGTGCCCCCACATATGCTAATTTGGTTTTGTTAGGTTGGGAAAAGGGAACATATCTTCAAAAGTGAGTTTTTTTCTAATGTTTTATTTTATAGTAGGTTTTTGGATGATATTTTTATTTTATGGAAATGAACTTCTGCATCCATTCCATTATTCATTCAATACTTACATGGAACTACTAATTTTTTAAAATTCACTTTTGACTACTATGAACATGAAATTAATTATTTGGACACCAAGATAATAAAGGATTATGAAAAGTTTATTTCTAGAATTCATCGTAAAAAAAAAAACCTTTTGTAACAGTTACTTGCACTTTGATAGCCATCATCCTATGTTCCAAAAGAAAAGTATTATTAAGGGTCAGGCTATCAGGGTTGCCAGAATGACATCCTTGAAAAAGGATGTAACTCAGGAATTTGTATATTTGAAGGACATGTTCCTTGAAAGAGGCTATCCTTTTGAGCTTATTGATACAATTCTAACAGGAGTATTAGATGAGTGGAGTAAAAGGTATATTCCACTGTTGGCAAAGGGATTAAACAAAATTAATAATATCGGGACAATCACCGAGAATGAGAATAAAATTGACTTTCAACAGGCATGTGTTGTCCAATACAGTCCCCTGTATCACCAAGTTAAAGAAATACTTTACAAAAACTGGAGTATTTTTAAAACTAACAATGAAGTTTTTCAGGTAGTGGGTGAAAAACCTATATTTTCAACTAAAATTAGACCTAATTTAAAGCCAGTCCTGGAGAATGGAACTAAAATCAAGGTGAACAGGGGAATTTAAATGGCAGCAGACCTTGCGGTAGATGCCCCTATTGTTCATATATTTTACAGGACAACTCTATTTCCATTGATAATCAAAACAAGAATATTGTACATTGCTAGGTGTAATACCTGTACATCATTTTATATTGGAAAAACAGAGAGGCTATTCAAAACCAGAATATACGAACATCTATATGACATGAAAAATAAAAAGGAAACCAACGCTTTTTACAAACATAGTATACAATGTGCTGGTTTCTGTGGATTTAAATTTACCATTCTTGACCTTGTTCATATTGAAGTTAGGGGGGAAGATTGGTAAAATGTCCTTAACAAAAAAGAACTACTATGGCAATTAAGACTAGCTGCTAACTTCCCTCTGGGGTTAAATGATCACTTAACTATCCTGCCAATACTAAGAGAAAAGGCAGGACAGGTTTAAATGTTCCACTATTCTATATTTTCTTATATAAAAACCTTTCTTGGGGTTGTCTTATATGTATGTGCAATACTGAGTATCTTGTTTGAATTTTTTTATTTTGTGAAAGTTGTTGAATACATATGTATCAGTATAATGTTTTTAGTTGTGTTTTTAACAGTTATGTACTTAATATTCATGAATTGAGTTGGATATTTATCACCTGAAAATTTTTTGTTAAACCATTGGGGGAAGGATGAATCAATTATTGTTGAGCTTATACTATTGAAATTAATTTCCTTTGACTTTTTAATTATTCTGATGAAGTCAACTAGCATTGACAAAAGCGCTTAATTATATTTGCAATAAACTATTTTCTGAGGACTCGCAACATTAGTACATTCCTATAAAATCTGGGCAGTTGAGAGGTGGTCTAAAATATCTGCCTTTGTAGATGGATACTAGACCCAGGTTAGTTGCACTGAGTGGGTGGACACTGTATATGCAAAGAGCATAAAATTTATTGCTTTCTTACAAAATGTATTTATTTAATGGCCAGCTCGTGGAAGCAGTGATCAGATACGCTGGTGTTATTCTTAATTAATAACAAACTAGAAGCCCTGATGTGATCTACATACTCACTGTTTGATCTTCCAAGGCATCTCTGTATTATCATGGACTTGTTTAACATTATCAACTCAGGCAGAAGAAGTAATAGTTAAATATTACTGAATTTTCCAGAAGCTACTCTGAACAAAATCATTAAAGCTTGGTATCTTCAGTGACAAAGAGGTTAAGCGACCAAAGTCTTAGGACTAGTAATCAGGCAGAACTTTTCAGTGAAAGTGTTTCTATAAAAATATAAGTGCTATAGGATAGTTTGAGAGATCTAAGGCAGAAAATGGCTTGTAGATGAGAAAAGAATTGGCCTTATTATACTACTAAAAGAGCATCCTGACTATGGGAATTTCATGATCAGCTTTGCATGTAGTTTAATATATTTGACTAGGTTTGATAGAGGACCAAACAGATAAGAGATCTCAAAGAAGTTAATTATTCCAACAGAATAATGATTCTGACTTTATACTCTATCTCCTAGAGATTAAGAAGAGGAAAACTATTTGGCCTGCCAGTAAAGAATGATGACTGTTATTGTCAGGTCTCACTTTTTCTCTTCCACTAAATCCTAAGTTGTTGTTGTTGTTTGTCTTTTGGCTTTTCCTGGTTAGGGGTCGCCACAGCGGAACTCCGGTCCGCTAATGATTGGCAGATTTTCATGAATGCTGAGATGCCAGTTCAACGTTCAACCATCAACGAAGGAACGCCCATTTATGCATGTCTTTCGAACACCCACCCAACCACAGAGAGGACATGCAGACTCCATACAGTCGGGACTCCCTGCACTCCAGTCGAAAATCGAACGGGAGAACCTCTTGCTGTGAGGCAACAACACTACCGCTGCACCACTGCGGATGATCCACTAAATCCTAAGTGTGATCTATAATTATGAAACTATGAAATATGAAGATGTGGACTTAATTGGTTAAATTAAGAGAGTAGTCCCTATTATCAAGGCATTATAACAGTGCTAGGGAAACAAAATATTCTTGTGTTACAAAGATATCACTAAACCAGAGGAATAAATTTGTGCCTGTGCCAAGGCCATCTT